>NW_026596064.1:6354401-6401988 GCF_907164565.1 Psammomys obesus
GTGTGTGTGTGTGTGTGTGTGTGTGTGTGTGTGTGTGTGTGTGTGTGCTTTCCCTACCCTGTAACAAGATGCATTGTCATAAGCTTGGGGAGAAACTATCAAGTATGATGATTTGTAAAGGATGAGAAACTTATCCCATTGTTCAGAGACAGGTTCGTGTACAGTTTGATTCAGGTAAAGGCTCAAGGTTCCTAGGAGCATTGTGCAGAAGGGGGTGTTACATGGGCATGTGCAGGTAAAGAAGTTATACTCTCAATTGTTATTAGACAATGAGGTGAGTCCCAGGGGTGAGTCCCCACTTGCTTATCTAGTATGAAATGGTCAGTCTTGAAATCATATATATATATATATATATATATATATATATATATACCACATTCAGCAGGTTGTATTTTATAGTGTGTGTGTGTGTGTGTGTGTGTGTGTGTGTGTGTGTGTGTGTGTGTAAAACAATAGCAAATAAATAAAAAGAAGCTGCCAGGATTTGACAGGGTGAGGGGCTCATGGAAGAAATTAGGAGAAGGCAGGGGAATGGGAGGAAATGACTTAAATTGTAATTTTAATGATGGTTTTAAAAAATGGAAACAAATGGGGTGTGCATGACCCAGTCTAGTTGGACTGAGCCATCACTGTGCTTGCTCAGCTCACTTGTACCATGCGGTGGTTGATGGCGAGGTGCGGGTTATTGCGTGCTTAGTGGAGGCCTGGCACGCTACTAACTGCTCTCTAATCTTGCCTTTTATGATTGGTATAGGGGATCTGTGAGAATATGAACTAGTGTGTAACCAAGAGGATGGGGAGTGGGCCGACGGCGAGAGATTTTGCAGTGCTGCAAATGAGGCGTAAATAACTCGAATTCCCCGGTCACCAGAAAAATCACCAAAAGTAACGGGACTCGAATGCCTAATGACAAATGTGTGCAGGTGTATTTTTAACTTCAAATTAAAAACCTAAAGCCTCGGCAGACATTGTCAGTAATCACAGCACTTGAGAGATAGAGACAGGCAGGTGAGGAGTTCAAGGTTACCCCTAGCTACATAGAGTTTAAGACACCCCCGTCTCCCCATCAAAATCTAAACACTAAAAGTCTGCTACTTCTTCCTTATTTTGCCTTTTTTTTTCTTTCAATTTTTTCTGTGAAAGCAGAGGTTAAGTTAAATAAAATGAGAATCAACAAGTAAACGTGAGAAATAGAAAAAGTGCAACTAGAACATCATTACAAAAGCCCCACAGTTGACAGCGAACAGGTGGCTGCTTTTCTGTTTGTCTGACCTGTGATGACATCCATAGCTGGGGTCAGGGCCGGTCTCATTGAGGGCAGTTTACAGGCTCAAATCGCCTGCACTTCCTGTCTCAGAGGCTGAGCAGACTGGGACTCAGCTGCAAACCCTGATCTCCATGCTCTATCTTTAAAAGCTTCGCTAAATATTGACTGAACACAGACTTTACTAAACACAGCACCAGTTCTTAGAGCAGACAGAGACTTGTCTCTGATTTAGTTCAGTATTATTTTCTGACTCTTTGACAGGTTGTAGGGAAAAATATTTATTTAGGACCTAGGCTGTGCTGTCCAATTTGGTTTTTATTGGTGGTGTTTTTTTAGTTTTTTTGTTTTAATATTAGCTAATCAGAGTTCTAAAATGGATTTCAATAAATAGACTATCATCATATTTTTGGAAACTTCCTGTTTTTACCTCTACATATAATGCCATTGCTGTTCTGTGACTACCATAACAACCAGTAATTTAGTAATTAAAAAAAAACACACATAGTATAATACATAAGAAATAAACAGTACATAATATTATAATGCATTTATTGTTTTAAATGTGGTCCCAAAAATAAGCAAAAGTGTCTCATTGGGTTAGAATTATCAGCAGGTCCATGTACTTTTCTGGAACTTTTTGTCTTTTGTTTTCTCTTTTTCCTTACCAGATTCTAGAAGCTATGTGCATATCTTGGTTCATGACAGCTTCTTGCCCCTTCAAAGCAAGCAGCTTGAAGTCAGTGTTTTTCAAGAAACTACTCCAAGTTCTTTACATTTTCTTCACAAGTCTAGATCGTGTATTGAGCCTATCCCCTGGCATCCCATTGGTGCTCTCTCTTAAACATTCTTGCTATAGAGCATTGTAAACACGCTTGCTAAACAGCATTGAGTTTGCCCAGGTATTTTGAGGTTATTGATAAGAAACTTGCCACTTTTGCACGTAGTATATGTAGTTTATTTCCCAGTGTGAGATTTTCAGATGTGAGCATCTCCAGGCAGGGGGGTTTATATTTTATATACCATGATGAGTCAATACTTTGCAAAGTACAATGGTATGCTTTGAGACAGAAGTTACATTAATACATTATAGATATTGTTTCTAATATAACACAATTCTGATTAGTAAGGGTAAAATCATTTTAATTTTAGGGAAAAAAAGATATCAATAACTTATCTTTAATGTGCCAAATGTCATAGGCTTGGACCATAATAAACATTTGGTTCCATGTGTACAATCACAAATGAGTGAGAAAGGCATTACCTGTGTCTGAAGTGACAGTTTGCAAAGAATGGACAAACAGGAAGAATCTTACTAGAAAAACAGAATCTTCTTCCTGGCACGGTAACTTAGTCATCTGTGGAATCTCAGATTTTAAGATTTTTATCTTTTCAGGAGACCAGATTAGCTGTTCTCTATGGCTCTACTCATAAATATTTTCTTTCTGACTTAAGATAGCAGGAAAGATAAGATTGCAAAACTACAACATTGAGCAACCGAGAAGTATTCTATATTGCTTGAAAATAAAACAAGACACTATGTCCCAGAAGACTAAAAAGAGACGACTTAAGATACCCTGTGGCTGAGCACAGTCAGGAATTTGAGTAAAAATAGATCAGGGTTCAGTTCCAATCACCCACATGGTGGACAGACCTGACTCCTGAGGCTTTCTCTTCTGAAACACACACACACACACACGTGCACACACACACACACACACAAAGGGGTCTCAGCAGCACATATGCATATGCATGAGCTAGCCTGTGTATGTGCACATGCTGTGAGACGTGTATACACACACACACACACACACACACACACAAATATTAAAACTACTGAAGGAACACTTGTGTTTCTGGCCGGGTTGGGGTACTAATTATTAACTCTAAACACATTTAAACAGAGTTCGGTCTCCCTGCCCTGCTTTAGCTGGATGTTTTTAGGAATTCAGTTGGCATCAGCAGAGCCACCAGTCTGTGAAAACCTACCGATGGTAAAGCAAATACACCTTTGCACCTGATGAGACTTGTGAACAACTGAGTCTCCTGTGAGTGACACTAGCTAGCATGCAAGTTGTGAACTAGCTCTGAAGGGCATCCCACAGAGTACAGCAGAGGGTGGCTTTCTCTCCAAAACATTAGGAAAGAAGGGATTCGAATGAAAAAAAAAAAAAAAGAGAACTTTGAGAAGGGCCATTGTTCAGATCTAGATGTACCCTGAAGGATATTTATTCAGAGAAACATATTCTCTCAGTCATTGGGCTAGGCCAGGTCTGGTGGCACATGCCTTTAATCCCAGCACTTGGGAGGCAGAAGTGGGTGGATCTCTGTGACACTCAGCCTAGCCTACGCAGCAAGTTCCAGGAAATAGCCCAATCCAAATCCAAAACTAAAGGAAATCTTTGGGCCTGTATTATTTTAAATGTTAACACATTAGCTATAAGGAATCACTTAAAATAACTTTAATGGCTACATCCTTACTTTAAAAAGAACTATGGGGGGCTGGAGAGATGGCTCAAAGGTTAAGAGCACTGGTTGCTCTTCTGAAGGTCCTGAGTTCAATTCCCAGCAACCACATGGTGGCTCATAACCATCTATAATGTTTTCTGGAGCCCTCTTCTAGCCTACAGGCACAAATGCAGGCAGAGTACAGTAAAAATAAATAAATCTTAGAAAACAAGAACTGTGGGTATGATTATACTTATTGTCAGTGAGAAATTTTCACCTACAGGAATTAAAATGTATACATCTATACAATTTGCTCTTATCTATCCATTGGTATGTTATTTGTCTTAGTCGGTGTTCTTTTTCTAGGAGGAAACACCACGGACAAGACAACTCTTATAAAGGAAAGTATTTAAGACGGCCTGGCTTACAGTTTCAGAGGCTTAGTCCATTATTAGCATGGCAGTGTGTAGGCAGACATGGTGCTGAATAACGAGCTGAGAGTTCTGGATCCTCAGGCAGCAAGAAGAGAGAAAACTGCTGGGCCTGACTTGGGCCCTTGAAACCTCAAAGCCCATCCCCAGTGACGTATTTCATTCAACAAGGACACCATATGTCCTAATCCTTTCAAATGTTGCCACTTGCTATGAGCCTATGGGGGCCACTTTCATTCAAGCCTCAGATACTCTGCATAATACTGTCCAGCCTTAACATTGCACAGCATTTGTATTGCACAGCCTTATTGAGAGCAGCACACTTTCTTGCAATCTCCTTATAATTTAGGAATCTCCTCATAACTTGAGGTTATTTTCTGATACCGGGAAAATGAAATAGATTTTGCATATATGTTATGGTTGTTGGCTTGGTGTTTTGGGGGAGTACCTGACTGAAATATTTATCTGTGTCCTTTTACCTAGCTAGACTACCTTTCTCTCAAGCTCCTCCAAGCTCATGAGGCTTCTTAGCCTTCTTTCCTAGAACACTGTTACCTGTGTTCCTGCTTCACTGTTGTTCCTGCAAACCCAGAGAGAGAATCCCTCTCTTACCAGGAGTGCCTTCCAGGAAGGCTCTTCTAAGCCAAAAGAGCCAGTGAGCCTCTATTAAAGATCCAATTGCTATAAAGGCAGTCTCTGGCTCCTCCTCCATATCCTTGGTGGGCTGAACCATGGCATCAGCATGGTGGGGGAGGTGGGCTCTAAGCCAAGTCAGTAGGGGCTGAACCATGTGACCTTTATGGTAGGGCAGCTCAAGGCCACCCAGCTGGCTTTGTAAAGACTACAAGACCACTCCCAAGCAAACGACTTAAAATGTGCAAGGACTTTTCATTCTTCAGCATTCTTAGAGGCTTTTAGAGGCACACCCAAACTGCATCTCATTAGGACACACCTAACTGCATCTGAACTTGGTCTATTTTGCTAACAATTAGATTTTCTAAGTATCCTGCAACATTGGGAGTAGGGATGTCTCTGACTCTTTTGCCTGCCCTGAGACCCTTTTCCTCCTACTGGGTTGCCTCTCCCAGCCTTGATGTTTTTGTGCCTGGTCTTATTGGATCTTCTTGTGGTATGTTCAGTTAAAGTCCTTGGGAGACCTGCTCTTTTCTTCAGGGAGACAGGTGTGTATCTGGGGTTGGGGAATTTCAGGGGAGAGAGGAAGTGGGGGTTTGGGAGTAGTGGAAGCAAAGCAAACTTCCATTGGGATGTATTGTTTGAGAGAAGAATAAATATTAAATTAAAAAAATAAATACAAAAGCAGGCTGAGCAAGTATGGGAAGCAAATCAGTAAGCAGCACCCCTCCATGGTCTCTGTTCCAGTTTCTGCTTCAAGAGTCTGCCCTGACTTCTGGAAGAGTAAGATAAAAAACATCACCTTTTATCTGTAGGTTGCTTTTGGTTTTGGCATTCATCACAGCAGTAGAACTCCTAACTGAGACAACATTCCCATTCTTCTTTTGTTGGGATGGTACATCATTTTCTAGATTCTACAAATGTTGGCTACTGTCAAAGTAACTTCTATTCTCCTTATGTAGTTGTCATCTCAGAGGCTAACTGCTGAATAAGCTCATCCCTTCTAGTTTTTTTTTCTGAATTCTAGCTGGCTGGTTTTAAACCCAGCTCTTTTGGTTCAAACTCTTCTCCAAACTGACTGATTTGATCCGACTTCTTTCAGCTTGTCACTCAATTACCCTGCTTGGTCTCAAATTAACTCGGGCAGTTTGTTCTCATCTTCTGGCTCCTTCTTATTCTCTGGCTTCAGCTGCCTCTGCTGACGTGCAATGAACTACAGGATCTCATGAATGAACTCAACTCCATTGCAGTGCACTCACTGCACTGACTTCCAACTGACTTCAACTCCACTCAACTGAACTGATCAACTCAACCTCACTGCTCCTAACAGTCTCCCTTTCCTGTCTGTTCTCTTAAGAGTTTGGGGTATCCTATCTTTGATTCATTCTGTCAAGTCTTTCTCTGATTCATCATTTTATCTGCCTCTCAATTAGATGTCACTTTCAAACATGGCTGCCTCCTTCTATAAACTAACTACTGTTTAACAGGCAAGCCCCTGTGGCCAGACAGTGTGACCCCAGGACAGTTGACCCTGCAGGGCTTTCACAGCTTCACACTGAAACTGAATTTTCTTCTAATCTCACCTTTGTTTAGCCTCTAGCTGTGATCTGTCTTGTTTTCATTTCTCCTTTAAAAGTTTATTTTGATAGCACAACTGAATTATATTAGACTTTGTTTCCAAAACAATTCAATTCATGGGAGCTGTCAGAAATGTACTATGAAACAGACTCTGAAATTTTGATTTTGTGTTCTGTGATATCCCAGCTTTGTGGCAATTACGACCCTATCCCTGAGATAAGGGGATGGTAATAGCTATTTTTATGTTTTAGCCGAACAAATACTGTGGCAATGACAAGGTGATGGCTTTTGTAGTGGCATTGTAGTGGCATAGAGGAGGAAAAGTGCAATTTAGGGATGTGGAAATGAGTAGCTGTTGGTGAGGGATTTTTGGTTTATTCCTTAAAGACAATAACTAATTATTCATTAAAAACCTGGGGTGGTAAAAGGTCCTCTATGGCAATCTCTGGAGTGATTCCTATCACTTGCATGTAGAGATCATATCAGCTGGTGAAAAGCTTCACCTAGGCTTAATTGTGAGACTGACTGAACTTCAAAGAAGTTTAATTTAAAGCTCAGAAAGTAAATCTGGATCTGAGGATAAGGCATTCTTCAGAGAATGGGAGATATGCCTCACAGAGACAGTGTCTTAGGACCTTTATGATGCTTGTGAGTATTCAGTGTCCTTGGTCACACAGGAGAAACCCTTCCAAATAAAGGGTAAAGGGATTGCATTTTGTACATAAAACCATTAAAAAAGATATAGATTGCAGCAAATACCACATATGGAAATACAGGACTGAAGTTTTTAGCAAGTGATATATAAAGCTTCCAAATTTCTGTAGGAGCCAGGGCATGTCAGGCTATATATGTGTAGTACACAAGGTCCTGCCATGTGGCTCAGAAGACCTCATACATTCTGTAGTGGCACAAGGATTATTTCCATAAAGTAAGGATGCCCTGTATAGTCTCTGGTAAACCCCATCAGAAGAGGCTGAATGCATTCATGACATCCACGTGCTTTGGAGAACTCTTAAAACATAGGGATGAGACAGATTCTAGCCATGGGGAGTAATTAGGAGACACTGAGCTCACATGAGGAAAGCTGCTTACACTGACCTGGGGACAAGCTTATGCCTCGAATCATAAACTCGGCAGCCTGCCACGGTCATTACAAAACAAAGGAATATGTTTTGCCTAACCATTAAGCAGGTCCAGCAGGCTTAGAAAAAAAGAAAATAGATGAGCAAGTGTCTCAGACTCCCATCTCTCTAGCAAGTCCGCTCTAGATACCATTCATCTCAAACTCACTCGTTTGACAGTCTAGCCTAGGAAGAGCTGTAGAGGAAGACAAATGAATGTTAGTTGTGTTCACAGATTGTTTGGCTCAGTGTGCTGATATGAGTCCAAAATGAACTGTTATCACAATCTACTGCCGTCCAAGGCAAGCTTGTTAAAGAGTGGTGATGGGACACACAGAGTGCACCCAGCTTTGGATTCATTTTTGATATGGGAAAAAATGGTCCAAAATAAATATATAATTCTCCTTAGCAAACAGAAGCATATATAATGTATGCATTATGCACAAATTTAAAGCCTTTTTAGGTTGACTAAGAATTTATCAAGCACCTTAATACTTACAGTTTCAGGCATAAGGCAAACACAGTAAAGATTTTTTTTTCTTTCTTCACAAATTTGTTCTAACCTCATGCTTTCAGCCAGAGCATGTGATTTTTATTTCCTCATAGAAATCTGTCAGCTTTTCACTTACTGGAAGAGCATTAGTGCTTCTCTTTGGCACATCCAAATGGCAGCGTCATTGCTCTGATAATGTGAAGTCATTATTACTTAGCATAAAAGTTACATGAATGCAAGCCCTGATACCTTGCCAGAAGGTATGATAGCCAAGAGTTACCAAGTTATATGTAGATAGACATGCAACATTAGTATGCTAAAAGAGAAGATTCCCATCCTGAACAAGCTACTGTGAAATTTTATCAAGATAATTAGGGTGGTGTTCAATTGTTTGCTGACATACAAAATATAAGTATTATTGATGGGAGAACATGTATATCTAAATCCAATTTAACAGGTTCCCTCGAATGTTGATTTTTTTTTTTTTTGTAGTGGAAACTTTCCTTTCTCCAGTTTTAAGAACAATGGATAATAATGACCTCTTGTGACTCTACAAGGCAACAGTGCCCCAGGACAGAAGGGCACTTGATTGGTAGGGCACAGAAGGGCCCAGAAGGGCACAGAAAGGCACAGAAGCCGACTTGATTGGTAATGATGAATTCTTGATTCTGCATGTTTACATTTGATCACTTTGGATCCTAAACAGACAGTGTTGTGGTATGACTCTGAAGTGATCTCTGTGCACTTGTGTTTGAATGTGTTTGCTTCCCACAGATGGGACTACTTTGGGAGGCTGTAAGGATGCTGGAGGATACAGCCCTCAGTAGGGAAAGTAGAACACTAAAAAAAGGCTTTCGATGGATTTAACTTGGTGGTATTCAAGCATCGTCACCTCTCCCCAGTCTACCATGATGGGAATGGTGGTCTTCTCTTAAAGGTCGTGTGCTGTTTTAATTTAGGAGAGCAATACGAAATGAGAGCACTAGCCCTTAGGAAGCAGGACGCTCACCCTAACACAAGGTTTGTATTATAGCGCTGGTTCCACAACAGATAGATTCACCAGTTCAGAAGTGAAAAAGATGGAGAAAACAGTGACTATGTTTAAACACTACCTCAGGGCTTGATGTAGAAATTTAGCATTCTTGTTACATTAGCTTTGATCCTGTGCATCCAGGAGAACCTACTTCTCAGGGGACTCAGGGAATGCCAGTTTGCTTCACAGACTATGGTTAGTGTTTGACAACTTGACACAAATGAGAATCGCCTGGAAAGAGGGAACCTCAGTCCGTTTGACTGGCCTGTGGATATGCCTGTGGAGCTTTTTCTTGATTAATGGTTGTTGTGGGACTCCCTGCCCCTGTGCAGGTGGTCTTGGGTTGTATTAGGAAGCTGAGCAAGCATGGAAAACAAGCCTGTAAGTATCTTTCCTTTAGGTCTTGCCTCTGCTTCTGCTCAACTTCCTGCCCTGACAGCCCTCAGTGATGGAGTGTGACATGTAAGAAAACAGTCCTTTCCTCCCCCAAGGAGCTGGTGTTAGTCAATGTTTTACCACAACAACAGAGATGCAGGCTAGGAGAGGGACACACCAAGAGTTTTGCTAAATACAAAAGCATGACTGATTCCTGACACTTCAATAGACTGGCAAACAGAAAAGAATTGTCATAATGGCAGTTCAGGTTATACTGACATTTTAATATGAACATTGTTATTTAGCCAGATTATCTAAGGTGATCTGGCTGCTGCTATTTAATAGGGGTCTGAAAGAATACTTTTGGTTTTCAGGTGAACCACAGGTATGTCTTGGTACTGCTGGACTTCAATTATAAATTAAAAAGTATAGTAATCATTGTCTGAGACAAACACGGTAACTAGGAAATAAAGCCTCTGGGGAATAAAGATCTGAGTTACCGCTCCAGACAAGCCACCTGGACCATCTTCAGGTAAGAGGAATCAAGAACTGCGGGTAAAAGAGAAGATGAGTATCATTTGCAAGCTTGAGGCTAATTGCAGCAGAGAGAGCTATAATTTTTACTGCTAATGCCTCTCTTACACACGTCTCCGGGAACTGAGACCAACCCTGTTGCAAAGAAGCTGAGACTGAATGGGAAAGGTTTAGCTCTAGAAGCAAATGCATCTGAGAAGTAGTGATTGTCAGTGCAGCAGCAGTTAGAGGGACCTCCTTCATCTCTGTGACTCGGGCAGTTCCGCCAATGTTCCCTCTGGGAGCATTTTGTTTGACAGTTGCCTACACTGATCCTTTTTTCTGTAAGAAAATCGAAAGTTGCTGGAGAACTTAAATTCTTTCCTGCCCTAGTGCTTACCCTGTAGCCAGTGTTGGTTTCTCTTCTGTGAATATAAAATTGTCCAGGTACCGCCTGGCCTCTATAGTTTTCTATGGTGTTCAATTAGGCAGCTCAGGACTCTTCTGAAGCCATACTTTCCCTTTGTCTGCTCTTCTTAATCTCTTTCAGATTTCTGGTAAGAACTTCCTCTCCATAAATCATTTGCAAGACACTCCCTACTTGATGCTCTGCCAATAGGTTCTTTCACCAAGAGTCAGTGGAGCACAGCCATGGCTGTTCACCTTCTCATTGGGAAGCGATTTTGTCTATCTCACATGGCAGACTTTACTAAAGACTTCCTCCCACCTTCAGTTGTTTCTTTTTTTAAATTATTATTATTATTATTTGAGAACGAGTCTTACTGTGTCATCCAGGTTGCATGGTTTGCCATGATCTCATGCTCTGCCTCAGCCCCTTGAGTGGTGGTACTGTGAGGATGTACCATGAAGTTCAGCTCCTCCTTTCTCTCCTAAGAAGTAGTATAGCTTTACTCTCAATAGTCCTGATAGTCCTGGGAGTATTCACATTCCTTTACTCTTGCTCCAATCTTGCAAAGGAACTCTTCATTTTCAAGTTCTCAGTTTTCCACATGCAATGTTGGCTTCCTATCATGATCCTGATGCAGAAAGCAAGGACAAGGAGGAGTAGAAACAAGATTTACATTTAGAAAGCTCAAACCAGCATCTCTGAGCAGAAAGACAAATCAAGCTACCCACCCCCACCCTAAATAACAGGTTTGGTAACAATCCAGAAAAGCATATAAGAGGCAATGCTAATAAGGCAGAAACTGGATGAAGTAAACCAAAAGCCAGGTATCCAAAAAGGGAGTATGTTGGGGTGAATTCTGAAAATTGGTAGGCAGTAAACTGTGGAACCAAATGAGGGATTAAGCTGTCTAGTTCCCTATGAAGATTCAACATAGGTGTTGCCTTATAATTGTTTTCTTCAAGATTAAGATATTTATTCCTGCCCCTAGTGAATGTATAGTCTAATAATGAAGCATAATTAATATGACCATTGTTTTAGAAGGTGCTGTCAACATGATTCTGCAAATATATATATGAAAGCAAGAAAATAAGAGGCTGATATCTCGGGTGAACATCAGATAAACGTTAGTAGATGGAATACAATGATAGATCAAAAAAACTGATACTTCAAATTTAACAGCCAGTACTCAGGCAGGGGACATTCAGGTCATTTTTAGTTCAGAGGTCTCTGGGTCCTGTTTCTGAAATGCAGGGTGTCTTCAGAAATGGGGTTTTACCTTGAACTTATGGGGACAGGATAACCCAGGGCAATAGCAGTAGGTTCTATGTTTTGGAGTCTCTTGACTGCCCTGAACAACAAAAAGAGGGCTTCTTGTGTCTGATATTGGGTTGTTTGTTAGATGGACTTTGGCTTTTGGAAGGAACACCATCATCCCAAATGAGAAAAGCTCATAAAATTCTGTATTTGTGTTTATATACAAAATTATGTGTATCACAGATATTTTTTTTAGGTAAATAGTTGATAGATTGATTTCTTGTGGCAAAGTGGATGGGGAAAAGCCCATAAGGCTTCAAGCCATAGGCAAATGAGGGAAGCCAGGAGTGAGAGAGGTGGTCTTGGGGAAGACCATACTAGTTGGTTATCCAGTGCCAAAGGTCATCCCTGAAAACATATATACAAGTAAAATTGTATAGGCTGAACAGGTTATATTTAGGAAAAAAAAAATATATATATAATTATTAAATAAATGCTTAAAATAACAATTACTGAAAACAAAGAGGCCAGGAATTTGAAGGAGAGCAGGGAAGCATTATATGGAAGTGTTTCTTTTACAGAAGCAAATTACTTCATTTAATATGTACTAATAAGAATAAGTTGGCTCTCTTCTCCTCTTTGTTCCAGAGACAGCCACATCTTGTCATGCAGTGCAGCCTTGTCCTTCAGACATGATGGTGAAGGTCAGAGTGAACTAATTTGGCCATATTGGATGCTGGGTTGCCAGGTCTGTCTTTAGCTCTAGTAAAGTGGAGGTTGTTGCTATCAGTGACCCCTCACTGACCTCAGCTACATGGTCTACATGTTCTAGTATGACTCGACCCATGACTAGTTCAACAACACAGACAAGGCTGAGAATGGGAAGCTTGTTCCCAATGGGAAAGTCATCTTTATCTTCCAGGAGTGAGATCCCGCTAACATCAAATGGGGTGATGCTGGTGCTGAATATGTTGTGTCTAGTCGTGTCTTTACCACCATGGAGAAGGCCAGGGACCTTTTGAAGGGTGGAGCTAAAGGGTTATCATCTTTGCCCCTTCTGGCCATACCCCCATGTTTGTGATGGGATGAAGCATGAGAAGTTTGACAACTCCCTCAAGATTGTCAACAATGGTTCCTGCACCACCAATTGCTTAGAACCCCTGGGCCAAGGTCATCCATGACAACTGTGGCATCATGGAAGGACTCATGACCACAGTCTATGCCATCACTTCTATCCTGAAGACTGTAGGTGGTCCCTTTGGAATGCTTTGGTGTGATAGCATTTTATCAATTTACCAAATTGCTAAAACAATTCTCTACAGTAAAAGATCTTCAGGAGGTATCTCCATCCCTGATCTCAAGCTGTACTATAGAGCAACAATACTAAAAACTGCATGGTACTGGCATAGAAACAGACTGGTGGATCAATGGAATCAAATAGAAGACCCTGACATAAATCCACACACTTATGGACACCTGATTTTTGACAAAGATGCCAAATCCATTCAATGGAAAAAAGACAGCATCTTCAACAAATGGTGCTGGTCTAACTGGAAGTCTACATGTAGAAAAATGCAAATAGATCCATAATTATCACCCTGCACAAAACTAAAGTCCAAGTGGATCAAAGACCTCAACATAAAACTAGACACACTAAACCACTTAGAAGAAAAAGCAGGGAATACCCTTGAACTCATTGGCACAGGAGACAACTTCCTGAATTTTAAATCACTGTTTTCCCTGGTCCTCAGTAAGTAAACAGAAAAAAAAAAAACAAAACAAAAAAAAAAAAACAAAAAACAAAAAAACAAAAAACCATGGTGGAAAAATGTAAAATAAAATAAAATTACAAATGCTGTCAGAGCCCAGGGTGTTAGGGCACAAGGCACATTAAATTAGGTGTCTGGAGACAGGCTTGCGAGGCCAGCGGAGGCCAAGCCCTGAGGCTCAGATTTGGTTAGGACCCAGTGACTCAATCTATTGGGAGAAGGTTAGGTCGATGTGAGCATTCAAGTTGAATGAATAGAAGTAATTCTGTTTACCTACAAGGATAAATGGGGAGAACCACAGGACCCCACCCCAACTCAGAAAAGAGAGTGAAAAATGTAAAAATTAGGGACATTGATCTGAATGTGTCGCCGGAAGGAGAAAGGAGTCCAGTACAGATGCCTCTTTGCCCTGTCTGATATGCCTAGTCCTGTTTCTTTTTGATGCACGGTGTCAGTTTTAGTTCCGGATTCTCATCTTAATCACCTTTGATAGCAACCAGAGAATCAGAGTTGGCTGGAGTTCCAAAGGCAGGCTGGCAGGATATGGGCTTGGTTGGGAACTCCCTGTTCCTTCTGTGTTGTCTCAGTTCAGGAAACTTTTCTTCTCTTCCCCTGGCCCCACGCTCACTGCACTTGAGGAATTTATTCCTCCTCCCTTGGTTACACATTCTCTCACTGCACCCACAGAGTCTGAGGAAATAACTGCCTTTTAGCTAGACTCACTCTTTGGCAAGCCTGGAGTCCTTTGTAAATACTCTCCTCATTATGTTTTCTAGATTCAGTTCCAGTGTTCGCTGCAGGTCCAGGCCGTCTGTTACTTCTTTTTCATTTACTTACTGGAGACCGCTGCCTTTCATATAAGCAGGGCACTGCTACAGAAGGACCCTTGTGAGAGGGAGAGAATTCTAACCCTTGTTCTGTCATTGATGCTTGCTGAGTTTGAGGTAAATGTATCACCTTGATGAGCTTCTAGCTATTGTCTCAAAAAGTACAGGAAAGGGTTGAAGTGAACGTACTTGAATACTTTACCTTTTCGTGAAATTGTGGATCTTAGTTGGTCCCAGGTGATCTGCCAAGCTGTCCATATGTTATATTTCACAAAGATACTATTCTGTTTACTATCATACATATTTTAGTGTAGTTAAATGATCATAATCTTTTACTTAGGCAATAGATACTTTTTTGAACTTATATTGACTATATATATATATTCAGTACTTAGACTAAACACAAAGAATGGGAAAACTGTGGCCAGAACTTCCAGCCTCACAGTGCAACTGGGAACACAGATGAACATTCACATACATGACAATGCTGTCACGGAATGGAAGTGTGACCAGATAATGCTGAATGGTGGCATTCAGGAGTCCCCTAGAGGAGGGCTGTACCTAGAGGCTGAAGATGAGTTACCTGTAAAAGAAGAAGAAAGACATAAGGAAAACATGATGTTAGCAAGTCTAGAGAGTGGATATTGGATGTTTAAGGTGGGTAGAGGAATTATATCTAACCCTAGAAGAAGTAAGAGAGAAAGCAGACATATAGAAAGAAGAGGATGTGGCCACGTGAGCTAGCTTTAAGCTTTGGACACTTCTATGGATATTAGAATGCCTGTGAATTTTAAGACCTTTAATTTGCTTCCATAATAATAAAGCAAATAAATTTTATCTCATATTTCCTATGGGCACAATTGTAACTTTTAATTTGATTTTTATTTTCTTTAGGAGTAGGACATGGGACAAGGTTTCTCTGTGTGGTGCTGGCTGTCCTGGAACTCACTCTGTAGATCAGCTGGCCTTGAACTCAGAGACATGCTTGTCTCAGCCTCATGAATGCTTGAATTTAAAGGTTCCTCTGCCACATCTGGCTACAATTGCAATTTCTTGACATAAATTGTTCTTCTTTATCCTCACTACTGTGTTAATATCCTGGAGTAGCTGCAGGAAGTTACCCTAACCAGGATGAGTTAAAGTGAAAGGAATTCTGGTGCCTATTAAGACCAAAACCATCCATGCTGTACCCCCTCTGAAAGCTCCAGAAGAAGGCCTTTCTTTTCTCTCCTGACCGTAAGCAGCTGTAGTCCCTGAGGTTCCTTCCCCTCTCTGCCTTTGCTTTCCCGTGTGTTCTAGGTTATATTTCCATCTTCCAATGGCACTAGTCAATGGAGCTGGGACACACTTATCCAGCAACCTTAGTTTATTACTTCTGTTAAGACCATATTTGTAAATGTGATCCCATTTGCTTTCAGAGAGACACATTTTGGAAGATGCCGGAAACCTAGTGTAATAATGATAAGACCTTGTGAAGTTAAGAGCTATGTTTGAGGTCATAGGTTAACACATGGCAGTACTGGTTTGGCAGGGAAACCCTCTAGGAAATTATTGCAGGGCCAGGGCAATTGTGAAATCAGGGGTGGGAAAATATGGATAGGCCTGTTAACTGTGACAGACAGGGTTAAAAACAGGAGGAATCTAGATAAACTACCAGTTTTCTGACCTGAGGAAGTAGGCAGACATTCTTCTTTTTATGAAGTACGAGATAGTACTAGACAAAGAAAGGGTTGGGAAGAAAGGGGAAAACTTGAGGGTTGATAATGCTGTGCTGCAGGTACCCACGGCCTAGTCTTAGCGATGCATAGAAGTGTTTAGTACCCAAAAGGACTTTCTATGCTAAGCCATCAGAAAGCAGAATCAGAATCATCCATGTGTCAAATATTTACGAGCCCTTCCCGCTTGTCAGCTACTATTATAGGCACAAGGACACAGCTGTGAACAGACAGGAATGTTCTTCCTTTTGCGAAATACATCTGGATAGAGGAGACAGGCAATAAATCATAAAAGTAACACCGTTTAAAATAGAAGTAAGTGCTGAGTGGACAAGAAGAAGATATGGTATAAAAGAAAAGGACAGATAAAGACTTTGTACCTTAGTTTACATGGTGAGAATGGGCTTCACCAAGAAGGTGGCAACTGAGCTGAGATTTTAGAAGATTAGGTGCTCATTTTAGGAATAAAAGTGCACAAAAGCTCGGGGGCATGAACGTCTCGGTGGTCCACGGTAGAACACAACAAAGGTCAGGGTGGTTGCTGCATAGGAAGCCAAGGAGATGTAGAACTCATGGAGTCAGCCCTTGTGCTAAGTATGCCTCAATGCATATGGTATTGCAGTGTGGTTTCTCATAAAGACACATACACAAACACAAACACATAAACAGACACACACACAGAGAGAGACAGAGACACACACACAGAGAGGGACAGGGACAGAGACTGACAGAATTTTGTTTTAGTTGAAGCTCTGAAGTTGCCTAGGAAGTCAGCAGTGTGAGGAATACGATAGCACAAACAAGAGGTCTGTGGTCATTTAAGCCTTATGGAGAAAAGATAGACAAAAACTAAATCACTTTCCACCTTTTTAGTGTTTTTCTTTGAGATAGTATTTTAATTACAACATATTTTTCCCTTCTCAACTCCTCCCTTCAAATCTTCCCACATAACCCTCCCCACTCTCCTTGAAACTCATGGCCTATTTTTCAATAATTATTATAGCATGCAGATACACACTTGTATACACATACATTTCCCTAAGTACAACCTGTTGATTCCATACATTGTTGCTTACATGAATGATTTTAGGACTGATCATTTGGCACTGGACAACCAATTGGTGTTCTCTTCCCTGGAAAGGACCACCTCTCCTGGTCCCAGCCTTACTCAGTTTCCTGTAGTTCGTTGTGTAGGGTTGAAGCCTCCTGGACCCTTACCCCAAACAGCTTGGCATCCTTGTTGATGTCAACCTCGTCCAGCTCACATTTAGGCAGTCATTTCGGTGAGCTCTTTTTCTCTTTCTATTTTCTTTCTTTCTTTCTTTGTTTCTTTGTTTCTTTGTTTCTTTCTTTCTTTCTTTCTTTCTTTCTTTCTTTCTTTCTTTCTTTCTTTCTTCTTTCTCTCTTTCTTTCTTTCTTGTTTTTGGAGACAGGGTTTCTCTGTGTAGTCTTGGCTGTCTTGGACTCACTTTGTAGACCAGGCTGGATTTGAATCCACAGAGATCCACCTGTCACTGCCTCCCTGAGTGCTGGGATTACAGGCTTGCACAACAGCATCTGGCCTCATTGAATTTTTATGGGTGTAGCTTCTGATGTTACTCTGAGATACATCTCCCAGCAAACTCCGGCTCTTAAAATCTTTCTGCAATCTCTTTTTGGAATGTTCCCTGAGCCTTAGGAATGGGTGTGTTTGTAGATGAATCCATAGGGAGTAGGCTCCTCAACTCTACATTTTGATTGGTTGTGGGTTTTCTGCAGCGGTCTTATCTATTGCAAAAAGATGTTTCCTCCATAAAGGATGAAGACTAAAGGTTCAGTAAATTAGTGGATGCAGATTTTTCTCTAATAACCGTCATTTTTTTTTTTTTTTTTAGATGAAGTATTTCTTTGAATTTGGAGCTCACTGGTAAGGCTAGCTGGCCAGTGAGCCCCCAGGATGCTAACTCTATCTTTTCAGAGCTGTGGTGACAGACATGTACCCCCATGTCTAGTTTATATGTGGGTGTAAGGAATCAGCAATTCCTTTACTCGTGGAACTATCTCCTCTGCTCTGAAAATTAACTCTTCGTGTCAGCTTCTCTCCTCGAAATGGAAGCTATTTCTACACATGCAAGTAAAATAGTGTCAATAGATAATGACTTGATTTCAAACACACAAGATACTATAGTAAGATGAAACCCAGTCTATGACATTTTTATTAATATTGTCAAGTATTTTTCTATTCAGAGGTGGTATCATTGGTTGTGTGACTTTATTCCTCTCTTTTCCAGTAAAGAAAAGCAGTGGACTTCTCCTGATGTGCATACGGTTTAGCTCTCTGGCCTAAGACCGAATGCAGACACTGCACTGAGGATGTGTCTAAACTAATCTGTGGATGAAGGAAGATCAGAAACGTGTACGATGTAACTATTCCAGCTGTGTACTCCTTGCCAGTGCCGACCAAGAGCAGAACCCCTGGTGAACTGCAAGTATATAAAAACAACAGATTTAATCAGATCGACTATCACATCAGCATGGAATTCCAATAACCTAGGATGGGCTTCAGAGTGATTCTTTGGTTTAGAATTACTCTCCTCAAGGCAATGGGTAACTGATCTATCAACCTTGTCAAGGAACTGAGATAGGACACAAAGACAGAAGAAAACAACCGTATATGATTAAGGATAGGTCCTCATCACCAAGTCTGAAGCCTCTCTCCACCAGAGAAACAAAGATTCCAGCCCACTTAACATTTACAGTTAAAAGTTAATAGTCCTTTCATAATTACATATTTTATGTAAAAGTATCAATGGATCAGAATTAAGGCCTGAATGAACATGAGCTTGGGTAGTAGGGCCACATTTTTTTCTCCAGAGATGGCTCAGTATCTCAAACAAAACAGTTTAATTTGTTTACAGCAAGAAAATCTTACTCATGTGAGCTAGACTGTTAACCAATGGTGATCCTATCATGTGTCCCTCAGGAACCACCCAGATACTTAGGTTTCTCAACAACACTTCAAAGACACTAACTTAGAAGTCCATCAAAATCCTGAATGTTACTATTATAAACAATAACAAACAAACACAACTCCCCACTTCAACCTAAATGAAGAAAACCTTGAAATAATCCCGCTGAAGTCAGGGCTGAGACAGAGATGTCCATCTGCTGCACTCCTTCTTGATACTGTAAAGCACTAGCTGGGGAAAAAGGCAAGAGAAGGAAACCAAAAGGATGCAAATAGGAAAAAGAAGACTCTAAACTATTTCTGTTTGCAGATGACATGATATATAGAAGAGGTCCTCAAAATACTACCACAAAACTTCCAAAAAAAATGTAGACAAATCCTGCAACATGGCAAGATACAGAATCAACCCACACAAATCAATAGCTTTTCTATACATTAGTAACAAACATAGAAAGAAGGAGATGATGGATATACTCCCACTCACCATAATCCTAAAAGAAACCTGACATATTTAAGAATAAACATTACCTAGGATATAAAGGATCTCTACAATGAAAACTTTAAATCTCTGGAGAAAGAGATGGCAAAGGGCATGAAAAAAATAGGAAAACAGTCCTTGCTCATGGACTGTTGATATTGTGAAGGTAGTATTTTGCAAAACTCATTTGCAAGATTCAAAGCAAATCCCATTGCACATTCCCATCTCATTCTTTACAGAAATAGAAAAAAAAGAAGCTATCTTAAAATAAATATGGAACAACAAAAGATTTTGGATAGCCAAGTAACTGCTGTTCAAGAATAATGCTGAAGGAATTATCATTTCAGATAGAAAGATACATTACAAAGCTGGGAGCAGGCGGATCTCTGTGAGGTCAGCCCGGTCCACAAAGCGAATCCAGAACAACCAAGGCTATACAGAGAAACCCTGTCTCCAAAAACTCCCCACCCCCACCCCAAAAAAGAAAAAAAAAAGATATATTACAAAGCTACAGTAATAAACCCAGTATGGTGCTGTGACAAAAACAGACACAGACATGTAGAACAATGGAACAAAACCAATGATCCAGACAGTGTATTGCACTCATACTTCAGCCATTTAAAGAAAATGAGGCCATAAATTTAAAAGAGAGCAAGGGATTGATGGTGTATGTAGGAAGGCTTGGAGGGAGGGAGGGAGACGAAGGGACATCAGTCCTGCTGCTGCTTATGTTGGAGATTATTTTCTGTGTTCAATCCAGGAATCTTGGTTTATCCTGAATTAAAATTCATAAACGTCTAGGGGAACTCCTCGGACCAATGACAATGTCTGTGGGGAGCTCTGACTCTGTCCCTCAAAATGCTTACAAAAAAAGTGAATAAACTGTAATTAATTCAAAAATTAATTAATTAAAAAATGCTTACAAGATGAAAGTGGAAGGTGGGCCAAGTCAGCACAGACAGGATTGTAGTCACCTTCCATTTAAATCAGTCACCAGTATTTCATGGAAGATCCAGTAGAACCCAGGAAATATTTGCAAATTTGGTTTAGATAGGCTTTTGTGATATGGTGTATTTTTAGCTCTCTCTATATCTCTTCAAGTTGACCCAAAGGCTAGTGTAATATGATCCAACTGTTTTTACAGTAAAACATTGCTCAGGATGGAATCATCATAAAGAAGTACAAACTTCCCTGTAAAGGTTGGATTCCATCCATGAATAATTATCATCTTAAAGATATGGAAATTATTTACCAAGTGTTAAGAACATTAAAAAAATATATATTTTAAAGCTGCTAAGAATTGCCAGTCTTTATCTAAAACTTTTCAGAAAAAGCTATTTGGATATCAGATTTGAGTGTTTGAGGAGGGTCAGATAAAGTCTGTAAGCCAGTGGAAAAATCCTTTGACGTCAATGTTATGTAAGTAAATTATAACTTCTAGGAAACTGTGTTTTCCATGAAACTTCAGGTCTCACAATTCCAGCGAGCTTGACTGCAGTCCTTGAAATGCACTGCTTCATTGGAACTGCAGTCAGACCTTGTCCAGCTGATCTGCCTAGGGACTGAGTGTGCTGACAGAGACCTATTCTTCGCAGTCAGGTAATTCTGCTGCCAACGACTGATTTTGGCTCATGAGCTCTGACTAACATTGAACAAACTCCCTAAGAGGGCTGCTGTCTAGGATTCTCTTCCCTGGTTGTGTGGGTTAACTTCGGTAAATTTGACATAAACCTAGATGCACCTGGATAGGGAACCTCAATTGAGGAATTAACTTCATTAGGTTGGTGTGTCTATTAGATCATTTCTTGATGGTTAATTGAGGTTGGAGGATCCATCCCACTGTGGGTACTGTCATTCCAGGGCTGTATAAGAAAGATGGATAAGCAAGTCACAGGGAACAAACCAGGAAGAAGAGCTCCTCCAAGATCTCTGCTTCAGTTCTTGCCTCCAAGTCCCTGTTTCAGCAGCTGCCTTCACTTCCCCTGATGGCATGTAAGACGTAAGGCAAATAAACCCTCACCCCACCCAATTGCTTTTGGTGTTTTATCAGTACAACAAAAAGCAAAATAATATGTGAGTCTTCTCTTTCTGGATCATTCATTCTAGTGAGATGTATCTTGTGCCCTGGTTTCCCTTTATTGCCTTTGCCACTCATTCTCTATTTTCTTCTACATGTGTGTTTCTTCTTGTTGTTGTTATTATTATTATTTTACATATTGAATCCCATCTTGGGACCCAGTTCTTGAGAATCCAGCTTAACACATGATCCTCTGTGAGTGTTGGTTTTCCTGTGTGAAAGAAAAGTCAGTCTATAAGGTGGTAATAATTCATTAAAGTGAACCAAGGAGTTTAAAGTGTAATTGCACAGCAGCATATAATATAGTTCTAGTTAATGAGTGGAATTATTTTATTATTACTACAATATCTTTTGTTTTGTTTTGTTTTTGAGATAGGGTTTCTCCATTTAGTCTTTGTTGTCCTGGACTCACTTTGTAGACCTGCCTTTGCCTCCTGGAGTATTGGAATTACAGATGTGAGCCACCACACCCTACTTATTACAATATCTTACTAATTTTTCTGTATTTTTTTTTAAATTAGCAGGTTAGTAGAGCCTGAGCTTGTCTATCACTAGGGCAGCATAGAATAAAATAAATGTAAAACAGAAGAATTCAGATAAAAACTACATAAACTATTGATAAAATACATCACTAAATGTTCACAGAAAAGATTATCTTATCTGTCACTCATTTAAAGTGAAAGGTATAATTGACTGGGGTTAAAACACCTGGCATTCATGTTACGTGGCCATTGAGATTGGATTCTCCTTTGAATGCAAAGAAAAATCAGGAGTTTTCAGTTAAACTGAACCATCTTCTCACAGATAGAAATGCACATGTCAGAAAGAGGCCTATTAAGGGCACCAAAATATTTTCCTGGCTTGAATTATCCTAGTAATTGCATATAATCTACAATGATCCTGAGGTCATGCATGTTTGCATGTCATTGATAATGGTAGTTCGCCAGGAAGTCTAATTTGGGGATCATGCTTAACATTCTTTCCCCAAAACTTAAACAGGAAAATAACTTAAGGAGTGACCTCCATTTGTAAAAAAGAATTGGGAATTAGAATTATTTAATAAAAATAAAAGGAGAATTCAGTATTGCCTCCTATTAAATTGAAATATAACTTTTAAATGTAAATAATAATGGAGGGCTGCCAAAAAAATATCTATCTATCTGACTGTCTGTCTATCATCTATATCTATCCTTCTATCCATCCATCTATCTATCTACCTTTCAATCTAGCATCTATATCTATTTTTCCATCATCTCTCATTATCTATGTATATATCATTTACCTATCAATTGATCGATCATTATATCTTTCATCTATCATCTATCTATCTATCTGTCTGTCTGTCTGTCTAATCTATTTGTCTATCTATTATTTATTTATTTTGAACCTTGTTTTTGACTTAACAATTTTCAATAGATATTTTTCTTCATTTTCTTACACAGGAACAGTTTACACATGTGTAGAACCATATAGTTAGACTCATCTTTATCTATATCTGCCTTAAAGTAAAAGAACAACGTAATATTAAAAGTCATATCCTACTTTGCATTATTTCTGGAGCTATTCAGGGATACTTATTCTAACAGTAAATTCTGTTTTGTTTAACAAGATTCTGTGAGATCTTCTCATTCAGATTTGCTTTGAATCAGTTAAATTTAAATCAGATTTGCTATGGTTGCGAACAGCTGCACATAACACTGTCATGTTTGAATGATGTTTTTATTTTTTTGACCAGTTCAGTAGTATAAGCCAAAACTATTTCCAGGACACCAAAAGAACCTTACAGTGTTTCTTCTGTTTTCAGAATGTTTCGGTCTATAAGTCATGTCTTAGAGTTCTTAAGGGCAAT
Source organism: Psammomys obesus (assembly GCF_907164565.1). Classification (NCBI taxonomy): domain Eukaryota; kingdom Metazoa; phylum Chordata; class Mammalia; order Rodentia; family Muridae; genus Psammomys; species Psammomys obesus. The sequence continues at coordinate 6,377,616 of NW_026596064.1, forward strand.
GCTGTTTTCTCCGAAGAATAAACCAGCTCTCTTGGTGTCATCAGCTGCCTACCAATGATGGAGAGATCACTGGTTTGAGCGGGTATTGTAGTGCTCAACTATTTCATATTTTTCTCTCCCTTGTCTCTGCTCTTTCAGAAACAAACACAAACACAAAGCAGACATGGATATGGCACGAGCTCAGAGAAGACCTTGACCACATGAATACTAACAGAAAGTTGCTTATTCTTCTATTGACCTCATTCAGTGTATGTCTGTGGCACCTTCATCCAAAGGCCAATGTCACGGACCAGTGTGAGTGGTCTACTTTTGTTTGCGAAACTTTTACCTTCCCTTCCTCTTCTTTCCCCTTCTCTCCCTCCATTCCTCCTTTCTTTATTCTTTTCCTCCTTTCTTCCTTTCCTTCTTTTTCTTTCCTTCTTGCTTAACTTTCTTTAGTTAAGTCAAAAAAAAGCTTTCTTCATGGTGTTTTCATGTATATCTTGCTCTTTCATTTACACCTTCCCCACTGTCTTCATTAGTCCCCTTGATCCAGTCTAAACTGATCCCCTTTTTTTCCTCTCCTACCCTCTCATGCCTTCTTACAGTTTTTGTTTGTCCCTCTTTCCATTATGGCCACTTCCTTCCCTCTTATGCCCTCCCTTCTTTCTGAATTATATTCTAATCAAATAATCTCGAAACTGGCCCCCTTGATTTTTGTGCTTTCTCTCCAATCTACTTCATAAGACGTCCATTAATCTCATTTTTATTTTTATTTTATTTATTTACGTGATGCTGCTGTTTTTATTACCACTCCTAAGTTTTTTTAATTAAATTATTATTTTTTTATATTAATTACAATTTGTTCACTTTGTATCCCAGCTGTAGCACCTTCCTTCATTCCCTCCCAATTCCACCTTCCCTCCCTTATCTCCTCCCATGCTCCTCCCCAAGTCCACTCACAGGGGAAGTCCTCCTCCCCTTCCATCTGACCCTAGCTTATCAGGTCTCATCAGGACTAGCTGCATTGTCCTACTCTTTGGCCTGGTAAGGCTGCTACCCACTCGGCAGGGTGTGGGGTGTGGGGTGGTCAAGGAGCTCACCACTGAGTTCATGTCAGAGACAGTTTCTGTTCCCCTTACTAGGGCACCCACTTGGATATTGAGCTGCCATGGGCTACATCTGAGCAGGGGTTCTAGGTAATCTAGGTTATATCCATGAATGGTCCATGGTTGGAGTGTCAGTCTCAGAAAAAGACCTCTGTGCCCAGATATTTTGGTTCTGTTGCTCTCCCTGTGGAGCTCCTGTCCTCTCCAGGTCTTACTATCTTCTCCTTCTTTCATAGGATTCCCTGTGCTCTGCCCAAAGTTTGATTATCAGTCTCAGCATCTGCTTTGATACACTGCTGGGTAGAGTCTTTCAGTGGCCCTCTATGGTAGGCTTCTGTCCTGTCTCCTGTTTTCTCCCGCTTCCAATGTCCATCCCATTTGTCTTTCTGAATGAGTATTGATCATCTTACCCAGGGTCCTCCTTCTTGCTTAGCTTCTTTAGGTACACAGATTTTAGTATGTTTATCCTATATGTCTAGTATCTCCTGATAAATGAGTATATACCATGTGTGTCTTTCTGTTTCTGAGATACCTCAGTCGGGATCAATCTTATTTTTATAATGATCTTAGGCGTCTCAATTTTTTTTGTTGCTGTTGTTTTTATGGTTATGGTTCAAAAAGTTCTGAATACCCAGCTCTAATAGAAAATAAATTAAGCATACACCTATAGTGCTATGTATTTATTTTCTAAAGAAAGAAAGACTGGGTATGGAAGTGGGGAGGATTTGGGAGAATCTGGGAGGGGGAGGGGAACTAGGATCAGAATATATTATATGAAAAAATAATTTCAGTTTATATTATATATGTATCTTAAAATTTTAACAAGTTACCCTCCCTTGGTGTAGAGTTTTGGGGGAATGTAGGCCCAGACCTACTTGGAAACAGCATTTCTGGAATCGTTGCTATAAAGAAGAAAATCCCCCGATACAGAAGGGACGAGACCAGCTGGGGAATTCCAAAGGTTTAATGCCCTGAATGTGGATGTCCCTGGATCTACCTCCACCCCTGCCCTTCATGGGAGCTCAGTAAACCTTGGATATACTTGTCTGTATCTTTTGCACTGGACATTTGAGTCGTTGTATAACTGTAAAAGCTCTGCTCACTGCATCACTCAAGTACCTGTCCAGAGGTCCAACTTACAGGAAGTAAAATCCAAATGTGGTCTATCAGTTGGGAGGCTGAGGCAGGAGGAGCACTGAGATGAGAATTCAAGGACAGCTTGAGCTATTGAATGAGACTGTCTTTAAAAATGGCCAGCCCTTAAAAGATGGCCATACATACGAGTAACGTTGTACAGACTGAGGAGGTTGAATTTGTGTTTTTAGGAAAACATAAAAATGTGTGTGTGTGTAAGGACAAAGAGAAAAGACCATGAATTTGAAGGAGAGCATGGAAGGTTACTGCGGGTCTGGGAGGAAGGTGGAGGAAGGAAAGGGAAAGAGAAAACAATGTAATAAATGATGTAATTACATTATAACCTCAAACACTAAAACAAATATGTTTTAAAAGTCTCTGTTCAATAAACACATATTATTCTGAAGACCTCCTCTCCCCATCTGCATTTGCTTTTGGTCACTGTCACATTTACTTGAAGAAAACACTATAGACTTTCCAGCAGGTGTGACTCATTACAGCTATTTTTGAACGCTTCTGTGAAAGGCAAATTCGTCCACACAACAAAGGCTCCGAGGAATGCAGTGTCTCTCACACACCATCATTACACACACTCACAGGTAATTAGATGTCTCTGACAAACAGGATTTGTCATGGCTAGACTAAGAATCACTTGCCTCTCCGTGAAACCCTTAACTTTATTGGCTTTGTATTGTGATTGCCCCTGAAATATTTACTTCTGTGATCTCCTGTTAATTTTTTTTTAAAACAAATACCCAACAATTGCTAACTTGTTGCAACTCCCCAGAATTCAGTCTTTTCTCTTTAAAGTTCTGATTGGCAAATATAAAGACCATAAAGAGGTTCTATTTGTTTGACTATTTTTGGAACTTCCTTATGTTATTATTTTTCATTGATATTTTTAGATGGCATAAAAAACACTGACAGGTTTGTACAAATGTATATTTATACTTCAATTACATCCCTCCAGCGGGATTGCTTTGGGGTTTCTGAGAACTGGACCTCAGGCCTGATGTATGCTAAGGGTCGGCGTGCTGTAGAATTGAGTTGTGTCCCTAGGTCACCCGCCTACCTGTTATGAGCCTCCACAGTGGGATGAAAGCTCTCCAGAAAATACTCCTTGAGAAAGTAACCATATAGGAAATTCTCTCTTTTTCTTCAGGTTGATTTACACTAAAGAATTTAAAAAGAAAACATCAGATTCTTGTAAAATAAACGAATAGTTTTACAGCTTTTTCTGTAATTGTAGTTGTAATAATAAGAACATTATTTTAAAATGATATGAAATTTCTCTAAAATTCCATTAAAAAACAGTTTTTTTTTTTTAATTCATAATCCTGTAACAGTTAATACAGTTTGGATCAATGGGACATTTTGCGCACTTTGGTCCCAGTGGTGGTACTCAGGCGGTGCCATATCACCGTGTAAATGGAAAACTTAAATAACCAATTCTTCAAACAGCTTAATGCTAAAGAGAAAAGAAATCTCAGGCCCATGCTTAGATCCCTAGTTTGTGAGGGTGTTTTCCCTTTCTTTCAACTTCACATAATGCTCAATTTTTATTTTAGAGTGGTTCGCATGAAGTGAGTCAAAAGCATTAAAACCAAAATCGACCCTAAAGGAAATCAAGTGAAAGAAAATTTAATTATTTATCTCAGAAGACATATAATGCGTTGCTTTATCAAACTGAATATATGCATTCCGTTTTCTTTCCAGAATTTTAAAACAAATAAGTGTAAATAATATATTCATAATTATATCTGTAGATTGTGTAAAAACTACATTTGTGGCATTAACAAAAAAGCTAGAGTATGCTTTTTCTTCCAGACTGCTTGTCCATAATTACTGATAAAACACCGCTTTGCTAAGCCTGATAAAACCTACATTTACAATAACCTTCAGAGTTAGATGATTCTTGTTCATAATAAAATGTTTGTATGCAAGGAACATAGACACCTCATGTCTGGACGAATCTGTAGATTTCAGACTAATTTGACCGTTGTTGGGAAGGTTTTGAATTTCCAGACTCAAATAACACTGTTGTAAATTACCTATTTGTGGTTAGTGCAAGTCATGTCTATGCAAAATTATTAGATGGCCTGTCCCCTGTCTAACCTTTAAGCCAAATGTTATTTATACTAAATGGTTTAGAATAACTTTATAAAAAATGGTATTTGAAAGTAGTAGAAAGCATATAATAAAACTACCTGTACTAAAATTTGAGGTCTTTTTAGAATGCATTAAAAATCATTGGCTACATATCTGATAAAAGCGCTCATTCTGGTTACTTAAAAATGATAAAAAATTTAAAACATTAACAGTCTATGAATGGAGTAGGTTACTAGAAAAAAAATTAAAAAAAAAGAATCAGGGACATGATATTTGTAAGTGATGTTGAAATAATGTTCTATTTAAAGCGAGAAACTTAATGCTTTCTCTTATACTATAATCTTCTGAAATGGTTATTTCATGTTATAACAATAGAAAAATTGGGTCTTGGAAGATAGCGTAGCTGGCATAAAGCTTGTGCTAGAAATGTTGGGGCCTGAGTTAAACTGGCATAAAAATGTCTGGCTTGGTGGATGAACTCGAAATCACAGAGGTATTGAGGCAGAGACAGAAGGGTCTATGCTGCTTACTGACCGTAAGCATTCCTTAATTGGCCAGATTCCAGGCTCCAGTGAAAGAACCTGCCTCAAAACCAAAACAAAACAATAAAATAACAAAAAACAAAACAACAGCATCAAGGTTGATTCCTGGACTTTAGAGTCATGAGCAAGCAGGTACACATACTGTCACACATATGATCACCTACACACGTATGAGCACATGCGTACACACACGAATGCACACAAAAATAAACCTACAGAATGACAGGAATGATTACATCTATGAATCCTTTATATAGTTTAGAAGTGGCAAGATGGCTCAGCTGGTAATGATGCTTGCAGCCAAGGCTGATGAGTTCATTTCAATCTCCAGGACCCACACAGTAGAAGGAACCAATCCTGCAAGTTCTTCTCTGACCTTCACATATAAGTCATAGCTCATGCACACCATGCACTAAATCAGTAAATAACCGAAATACATCGTTTTTAAAAGACAAATACTGAAAATGTCACTTATTATTTAGTTTGATGTTATGCACTTATTGGACACTGTATTCAAACTGAGACATGAGCCAGTAAATTAACATACAAGAATCTCAGTATACTTGACATCTGATTTTTCTCTGCTAGACCACACCTGTCCTTTCATTGTATATCCTCCTAAGATAAAAATTATCACTCATGGTGGCTCATGATTATTATACTATCACTTGGGACACGGAGGCATGAAGATGGCCATGTGTTCAAGGACAACGTAGGTGGGCTTCAGAATGAGAAACGCTGCCTCAAACCACAAAGGTACCTATAAAAATATTTATTGTTATCTGGCATATTCGAAATCCCTTTTTTGAGTCGACTTTAAAGAAATCTACATCATTCAGAAAACAGTTTTATTTTTGTGCTCAAATCTATGTTGCTTCCATTTATACAGATAATCTTCGGACGAAGAGACTACCCTCCAGTGCAGTGTAGCCTAATAGCACGTTTTGGAAGAATTCTATTGATGTGTTTGTAAAATCTGAAATGCATCCAAAACCACGAGGAGCTGGGATTCTAACCAAGATAACAGCTTGATTCAATTTCATCTGTGAGCCATGCTTGTCCTTAACTTAGAACCAGCAATTTTGCTTGGAAAATTGTCTCATTGTTTGTTCGTGCGTTGGGATGTCAACCAACAGTCTCATGCATCCTTGTATGTCCCTGACTAGGGCAACAGACCCTTATCCTTTTTCCTTTTTATTTCTCTTCTCTTCATTTCTGGTCCTCTTTTATACTTCAGCTAAGGGAAATCTTTGCAGACACTCACACCAAACGTGAATCTTAAGAAATTCACATTTCCTGAAGGTCAAGGACCAGATATTTAGTACAATATTCTACAGAATAATCAGAATTTCCAACTTCCATTCTGTATCTGACCTCTCCACATGTGGACTCCATTTCCTCTGTCACATTCCCGTGTATTACTCACTGTTTTCCATCAGCCCAGACTGAAAATCCTTCTCTCTTTTACTCTTCACAAACCTTTGCCTCATTTAACACCCATCTTATGCGCCACAGCCAGTTCAAAGCCTGTTCAAAGCCATCTTTGACTCTCCCTGCCAGCCAGGTTTCATTTTCCATCTTCCCTCGGCACTTCAAACTAGTTCAAGAGCTGGTATTCCACTTTGATCCATGTGATCTTAAGCATCTTTCTGCCACTGATTATAAATGATCAGTTCCTTCCAGGAAAGGCTTGTTCTTATGTTTACCTTTTCTGTTGCTCGTGGGCCCAACACAGACATCCATGTGTGAGTAGCATGCATGAGATGCATCTTTCTACAGTGGGATCACAGCAGAAAATGTGAATAGATTGGGGTTTAAGAAGTCTTATGAAATGGAAATAGGGGATCGACTCTGTTCTTTATTTTCTCCTTATTTTTCACAAATGAGAATGGAGATTTATAAAAAATGGTTGTTTTTTGACACAAGTTCTCTTTCTATAACCTCAGAGTGTAACTCTGCATTTTATGCCATTAATAAGGGGTGATGAGAGGCACTATAAAGCTAACACTGAGATAAAGCATATCATAAATATGCTTATTATAAAGCCTATTATAAAGATGCTTAATGTTCATATGGATCTAAGAGGAATACCAGCCCTTGAACCAGTCTAAAGTGCTGAGGGAAGATGGAAAATGAAACATGGCTGGCAGGGGGAGTCAAAGATGGCTTTGAACAGCCTGTGATTAGGTTGGATGTTAAATGAGGGGACAATTTATGCTTATTTTATATAAAAGCATTTTAAAAGCCTGCTTCTGGAATGCAGGTAGAATACCTAACTCCTCATGCACTCATTTTTCCAACTTAGCAATATTTGAAGCAGAAATGCCCATAAGGTCAAGAATGGCAAAGTGAAATAACAGCTTGGCTAATTCCTCCTGACTGCAAATAAATGGACCAATCAGACGAAGAAAATAACCATCAACTCTCTCCACTGCCAAAAGGTAGATTGGATGGCAGTGAGAGTGTGGGCATGATGGGGCAGTAAAAGCAAATGATGTGTGTTTTTGCCATGCCAGCAGAACAAATACCCCATCATACCCTACTGTGTGTAGTTCCTGGTGAACTTTCCATGGAAAATTCAAACATGAATTCATTGTTCAACACTTCAACAATCCAAGTTTACACTAGACAGTCAGTGTTGGCCTAAACCATCTAATTGAGCTGCCTACCTTCAGTTCCTGTTATCTTACCACTCAAACCAGTCCTGCTACAGAGTATGTTTTCATTCTTTGATTGTTATCTTTGAGGGGCAGGTCTCAGTGACTTATTGAAATTTATGAATCTACTTAATGGGTAAGATTTCCTAACTCAGAGGCCGTATGATACTAGCTCTGGAAAATATTTGAGACATTACTGAAACATAACTTATTATTAAAGAAAGCATTTCCAAGGTGTAGATGATTTCAGTGCTGTTATTTAAATGCAGATATGTACACAAATTAATTAGCACCCCATTCCTCAATAAAAGCCTCTAAAATTTTCTTGAAGAATAGTTGACATGTGGATAACTGACTGATTGTTGTTATAAATAATTCGGAGGGGGGAGGTGGCGGTGATGCATGCCTCTTATCTCAGCACTCAGGGAGGCAGAGGCGTGCAGATCCCTGTGAGTCTGAGGCCAGCCTGGTCTACAGAGTGAGTTCCAGATGAGCCAAGGCTACCCAGAGAAACCCTTTCTAGAACTCTCTCACCCCAATAAATGAATGAATAAGTAAATGAATGAATGAAAGAATAACTAAATTTGGTGTTGCAAAGAAGGAGACCACAACCCCAATTGAAGAACCTCAATGAGGCAAAACTTTGCTCTTAATCAAGAGGGCACACTTCTCACAGAAGAGCAGGCACACTGCAGCAAGGAACTGGGTCTTCATTTTAACACAGGTGAAGGCTCTGTCTTTTCCCCATTTGCTGCCATCCCACCTTACAGTCTTTTTCTACTGACTAATTTTAAAAGAATCAGAGCAAAGAAAACTAAGGAACAAGTTCATCACTTAATTCACTCAAGTTCCAAGAATGCAACAGACCTTTTTATAAATAATAAGTTTACTGGCTGGGGAGTATTAAAACATTAGCATAAAAGTCTTACAGTGTGGAGGAGATAAAAAGATTTGATGTCCTTGTGACAAACCCGTTTTACAGCCTTCGATAGAAAAGATTAATATTTACTATTTCTTACAGTATGAGGTGCTACACTTGGGGCAGTCAAGTGTTCTCAGTATCTATCTATTACAATTTTGCATGTGCTCTTATCTGCCTGATCTCTGGCAAAAACAAAAATATGAACAAAGTCAAATTGCTGACTAACGATTATCATTAGTTTTTGACTAAAGATTATCATTAGTTAATTTAAATTAACTTTGGACAGGTACACATCACATACAGGACCCCTAAGTTTGGCGGTCCTGTTGCCTTTTTAGTGTTCTTCCTCTGTTCCTCCCATTTAGAGTCTAGCTGTATGTGGGTGTTGAGAGGACTAAAGTTGAATTACAGCGCTAGAATCCAGTGTAAACTTACTGTCACTCTGCAGTCATTCATGACTAGTAAATGAACATAAATCTCTCTCTCTCTTGTACAATGTTTTATTTTTTGTGCTTGAGTGTTTAGCCTGCATGTATGTCTGTAAACCTCTTGGCATGCCAACCGCCCATAGAAGCCAAAAGAGGGCACTGGATTCCCTGGTTCTGGGGTTACAGGCCAATTGTTAGCGGCAGTGTAGGTGCTGGAAATCCAGCTCAGACCTCTGGAAGAACAACTAGTGCTCTTACACACTGAATCCCCAAGTCTCTTTAGCTCCCAACACCATTTTTTTTTTTTTTGATGTTTCTTATTTTACCTTGCAACAAAGTGGATGTTCGACGGAAGCTTAACATGTTACTTTATTATGTGAAGTGAGAGAGAGAAAGAGAGAACAATGATACATTAAACCTTCTCCTCAACTGGCTCTTTGAGGCAACGGGTGGTACTGAGGAAGAGCTTCTTTAAAGTGGGGCTCTGAAGAAGGGCTGGGCTCCCCAGACTGAAATAGGAGTTCCAGTCGAATAAAAGTTTCCCAAGTAGAGGGCATGTTTCAGGCATCTAAAAAAGACAAAAGGAGAAGCATCAAGACAAAATACATGAGAGTGAAGAAAATAGCCAAGAAACAGATATGGCTATAATCTGAGCTTTAGAAGAAGCTGCGGGGCCGGGCTGGCTATGAAGAAATGCAGACTCCAGTGCAGGCAGTATAAACATTTTAATGCTTGAGAACAGAGATTCTTAGCTGGGCTGGGATGTGTGGTTTTAGGCTGACCTGCGATTAAGGTGCGGCTGACCCTTGGGCTCCAACCCGTGGAGAAAAGAATTCTAACAGCAGTAATTGAAAGCAAGGACACAAAACTCCCACAGAAACCTTACAAGTATGTGCTCGCAGAACCTGAGAAGTTAGAAATCTACTATAGGGGAAATGGTCTGTGTGATCTGCTTTTAGGGGAGGATAGAGGGACACCCCTAAGATTTAAGGCTCAGTTAAAGAGCTTTTATACACAGAACTGAGAGCTGGGAGGTTGGTGGGGGAAACGTTTGGTAAGAAAATAAGAAAGATGATTCAAGTTGAATTCTGTGACAGGATTTGAGCGTTAGGAAACCAGAGGCGATCTTGATGTGGCGGGGGAGGAAGCTGAGGTAGAAAGGTTGTTGTAACCAGCCAGCTAATTAAAATAAGAGGCAAAGAATCCGAGCTGGTGTGACGAACCATTAAACACGAGGATGGTGAATGGGATCAAAATGCAGCTCCAGTGTGCAGTCCCTTTACGGTAACGCGGTCACTGATTTGGTTCTAGCGCCAACTTTCTCTCCTTAGGCTTTCATCGTCCCTATTTCATCCTTTGTCTCTTCCTCATGCTGCTTTGTACCCTTTATGGATTAATATTTATTTCTTCGCACTAGAGTTACACTTTGTTTCTTCTATCGCCCTTTGACCCTTTCTTTGTTTTTGTTTGTTTGTTTGTTTTTACTTACACGTGTGTGCTTTTGTGATTAAAAATGTGTTCCTAAACTACCATAGTCAACTTTGGAATAATATATAACTCCTCCCTTATAAGGAGACATGTACATTTACACCTCTGTTCTTTATGCTATGCTGGCTTTAAGAGAGATAAACCTGCCAGAGTGCAAAACTATTCTTGTTTAACATTATCCACATGGTTCTAAAGAAGCCAAGTAGTTGTGCTTAGTGTTAAATTTTACTTGGAACTCTAAAAACTATTTTTTTTCACGTAAACTGTTTGTTTATATGAAAATGTGTTTACTTTAAATTTTTGCTGTTGATTTGATTTAGAGCAAAGGAAATCTTATGGTAATCAGGTACCAAACCCTCTAATACCATGGAATCATTTAGTTACACTATTTTTTAATCAAATATGTATATGCTATGTGCTAATTACTGAACAGGTACTTAGATCGCAGACTTCCTACTATTCATCAAACGATATTTACTAATGCAGCATTTGAATAGGTATTAGCTCATTAATCCCTTGTTCACTCTTACTTTCAAAGAACATTTTTGGATATACATTTATAGGATGAGCTCTTGTTTTGTTTCTACTCTTTAATATTTTATTTTTCTTTGACTTTATTTTTTTTACTGATGAGAAATCCATCTTTGAATCTTTATTTTATTTTTCTTTCATTTTTTCTTTACATTTTCCTTTCTGTTGTTCTTCTTGCTAATTTTCCTTCTTCTGTGTTCTTGTCTCCCAATCTAAACAAGGAGGCACAAGGATCACAGAATGAGTGAGCGATGAAAGCTTCCTTAAGTTCATGATAAAAGAAAGAAAGCTCCTAGCTAAAGCTGAAGGTCCCCTAAAGCTGGTTAAAAAATACCCAAATGTAGGAGATGGAAAACTAGCCTCTAGGGTACAGGTTAAGGCTAAACCATGGAAGCCATCCTTGGGCTAAGAGAGTCCATTGGATGCCCTGGAGAGTGAGCTAGAAATGGAGGCTGTGAAGCTGTGTGTAAAGCTGATATATGAGCTCTGGGGGGAGCTAGATATGGCTAACCGGGTAGCTGATGCAAATTCACTGGTGATGACAGTCGGTCATGGGGACTTCTTGGACCCTCTTTATTTGCCTTACTAGGGACTGTCAACCCCCATCTTAGTCAAAGCCTGCTTTTAATGCAGGCACTTCATTTTTTTTTTTTTTTTTTTTAGGAAATATTTATTCCAATTTCTCACTTTTTTCTTATTCGTCACTTTTAAAATGATATTGATCTGCACGGTATCAATTAGTACTCTCAGTTTCTCTTCTCTCCATATTTCAGTTTTTTTACTTGTTAAATATGACTTAGGTAATATTTATTGACTTACCTTCTAGCTCAATTGTGAGTCCATTAAGTGGATGTTACTGTTTCTGCTTTTTAGATTTATTGTTTCTTTTCATCTATATGTACCAGTGTTCTGCCTGCCTGCATGTATTTTTCATATCTCGTGTCTGCAGAGGTCAGAAGAGCGTGTTGCATACCATCGAACTGGAGTTACAAATGGTTGCAGTGCTTGTAACCACTGAACAATCTCTCTTGCCCAGGATATTATTATTTCTGATATTGTGCTTTCAGTTTTCATATATTTGTCAGGATCTTCTTAGGATTTCTATTTCCCCGTGTAAACAGTTTGTTGATCTTTAACATTGCCTGGAAATGCTTTACCACAGTTATAATCATTATTTAAGCATTTGCCTAGGATTGGGCATGTAGCTCAGTGGTGGTGTTAGCACAAATATTGGGGAGTCCCTCTGTGGTCAGCGTAAGTCACTAGGGAAATCATATTCCCTTCTTGGGGATATTAGTCTCACAAATAAAAGGATTTAAGGTTTGCTTGAAATGAAAGCTTAAGGACAATTTCATTAGAGTTTAAAAGAAAATGCTCAGGATAGGCAAGACATAGATCACAGCAGCTGCCTGGCGGAGAAGAATGGAGAAGAGAGAGAGTGTGTGCGAGTGAGAGAACAAGAGCGAGGGTAAGCGAGTGAGTGAGCAAGCCATTCAAGTTAACAGGAATGAAAATTAACCAGATGGCAGCAGGCAACCACATGGTTTGGTGGGGGTGTAGGGCTTTAGAAGAACAAGTCAGAAGCTCAAAGTACCCAGAAAAAATCCAAGAGAAAGACAGAAGATAAAATGGAAGGGAAACTTACACCGTTCAATGGTGGACAAATCCAGTAGGACCTCATGATTGCTGGTGAGGGCTGCACTAGGGAATGGGAATTGTGGAAAGAAGAAAAAATTATCTCTTTAAAGGAATAACTGCCCCCCCCCCCATCTTTGGCACAAGTTAAGATGAAACTGTCTTTGCCAGTGTTGATCATGCCCTCCTGAGAGCCCCTAAGCCAGGTCATAGACCTCCCAACTGGAATATTAGGGCTCCAGCCAGGCTAGAGGTTTCAGTACCTTGAATGGAAGGAGATAGCTTTAGCTTAGTACTGCTCTATCAGGAGAATGACCACCAGCCTGTGAGAAACCCTACATTTCATACCAAGTATACACACACAGACACATATACACACAATAAAAGGAGAACAAAGTATTTGCCTGATAATTCTAACGTATTTGTCTGATAATTCTAGTAAGTTGGAAATTAGTCTTGCTCTCACATGGCTTTATTATTATTATTATTATTATTATTATTATTATTATTATTTCTATTAGTTTTATTACTATTCGTGTTTCTGCTTCCTTTATTGTCGAACTTCCTGTTCTACTCCTACTGTCTAAAATGAAAGATAATGAAGACTGAGATCTGGGTTTATTTTGTTTTAATTTTTAATTTTATTTCTTTCCCTTGCAGTTAGATTAAGGTGCAGATCCATCGGACTTCTGCAAGAGTTGAAGGGATCCGTGGCTGTAGCTGTAAATGTTTGCATTTATGGTACATGTCAGCAGCCTATTCGGTGGTTAAGTGCCTCTTTCAAAGTCAATTCTTTCTTTTTGTCATCAGAATGTGATATGAGGGTTACACTTTCTGGCCAACCCTGTCCAAACACTTGCTCCCTATACCTCACTTTCCTAATTGTAGTTTCTGGAATCTTGACCAACTCCTTCCACTGTGCTTGAGTCTGTGTTTTCTTACCAAGAGACATTTCTCTTCCCACACAAGAATCAATTTTTATGCTAGATATTCTGCCTACTACAGTGATTCATGCCCACTCTTCACTTTTAGTGCTTCCGGGAATGAGACTGTAGCTCAGAACGGCCTTTTTATCTTTGGCTTACACCATACACTGGACAAAACCAATACGGAAGCCCCCACATGAGCGATTTGGCCAAGAGAGGGATGCTTTTACTAGAGTGGCTCAGAACCTTAGCCATCTGGCACTGCAGCTCTGTTCACAGCATCCTGAGTGTGGATTTATTTTTCTAATCTTATGACTTTACTATCCTAACAGAATACATCTCACAGTTGTTCATGATGGACAACTCAGGGCAAATGGTCCCTTGTGATATTGTGGGTAGATTCCCCATCTCTGCAGCGGCATAATGGAAATGGTATTTCACATGGCATTTGGGACTGCCAGTAGCATCACGTTCTGGTTGGCGCAAGCAGCAGGATAGACTACACTGTAGCATCTATCTGCATAGTCCTTCATTGTTGTGGGCCCATCTAATCCTGCAGTCTTGAATATCTCTGCTGGTAAATAATTTAATTGGATATTTTTAAACATGTAGTGGTTGCCTTCAAAGACACTCTGGCTGTTATCTTTCTTTTTTCTCTTATTTATTTATCTTGGAAATAATGTCTCAGCCTACCCCCCCACATACACACTATAAACCTCCTAAATTTCACTGATGTGAATACTCTTAAATATTAGTGTTACCTTCACTGAGACATATTTTCTCCCTTTTTTTCCTAGGTTATTAGGTTCTCGTTTTTTTTTTTTTGAGAACTGACTCAAATTTGAAAACCAGCACTTGTGTCAGGAAGCCTTCATCCTTTTGTTTGTCTTCCCTAAATTTGTGTTTTCCACAGGCATGAAAAGAGATGCCTTTTAATTTCCACATCCTGGTGCCTGTGATACTATGATCTGGTGGTCTGTCTTTTCGCATCCCCTGACTGCTGCTGCAGCCTTCATAGTAGTTGCACATCTTTGCTTCGTGTAGTAAGCGCCTACCAGTAGCTTATTATTATTATTTACCATTGTTATAGGGAACTTGCTCTATAACTTACTCTCCTGAGTAAGTTGCTTATGGCAACCTACTAGTCTCTGTCATATCCTCTCCCCTGGGACAATTTTTACAGTAGGGGAGAATGGAGTGTCGTTTTGAACCTTTTTCATAAAATTAATTTGCGGGTAGATTTTCAGCCTTCGGTTGTATAACTATTGCGACAAGCTCACTTTTGAGGTTTTTTTTTTTCTCTCTCTCTCCATTTTGTTTCTTTTTATTTTCTTTCTCTTATTCTCTCTTGTTCTTTAACAGGATTAAATCCAGAGTGTGGTGCATGCTACGTATAATTGAGCTATGTCCTAAGACTCTGTGAAGCTTTTGGTATTTCCTTCAGCCTCAACTATGAGCCACTAGCATCTTACACTCAGTCTTACAACTTGGGGAATGAATATATCAATCTTGTTTTGAGTTTTAGGGACATTTCAGTACATCCATAGATGATGTAATAAGAATTAAAATAAAAAAAAAAAACCCTTACCATTCTTTTAACCTAGTATATGGAAGTGTTTAGGGAAGAAAATAAATGCAGACATTGAAGGTTTTTAATTTCAACAGAAAACTTGAAGCCATGAGTTATTTTGGAATCCTTATCTTTAGTTAAGACTACCTTTAATATTGTACTTTCTTTGGAGTTGGAGACTCATGTGTCATGGTAAAAGGCATTGTATTTGTTTCTTCTTTACTTTGTAATAAGAAAATTTTCTCTGCCCTGATAACTACAAAGGTTTATATTTTTAAACATTTATAAAATATACAGTGACGCTTCTGATGTGATAGACAGCAAGATAAATATTTCATTATTATTTCCACAAAACATTCCCCCTGTCCTGTGACCTTTTCAAGAATTGATGTGTTACACGTGCAAATTATAGTCATAAATTATCTTCCCTCAGGAACTGGCTCACACACTAGATGAAATTCAATGAACAAAGACATTTGGCTTATGAACTAGCAATTTAGTACTATTGCTGAGGTGTAAATTTCTCAGTGAATACATCCTATCCTATACATGCATGATGAATAAGCAAGGGATATATACACTAGACGTGAAGGGTGAAAAGCCTAAAAAGTTGTTTCATTTTGTTTTTTTCAAATATCTAGTCCATTCATTACTTGCTCTATGCACCCAGAAAACAAGACCAGATAAGAAACTTGTTGGGAGCTAAACAGAGAATTCTCTGTAGAGGAATATCGAATGGCAGAGAAACACTTGAAGAAATGCTCAACCTCATTAGCCATCAGGGAAATGCAAATCAAAACAACCCTGAGATTTCACCTTACACCCATCAGAATGGCCAAGATGAAAAACTCAAGTGACAATACATGTTGGAGAGGTTGTGGAGAAAGGGGAACCCTCCTCCACTGCTGGTGGGAATGTAAACTTGTACAGCCACTCTGGAAGTCAATATGGCGCTTTCTCAGACAACTGTGAATAGTGTTTCCTCAAGATCCAGCCATACCACTCCTGGGCATGTATCCAAAAGAGGCTCAAGTACACAATAAGGACATTTGCTCAACCATGTTTGTATCAGCCTTATTTGTAATAGCCAGAAGCTGGAAACAACCCAGATGCCCCTCAACTGAAGAGTGGATGCAGAAATTGTGGTACATCTACACAATGGAGTATTACTCTGCAATGAAAAATAAGAAAGTCATGCAATTTGCAGGTAAATGGTGGGACCTGGAAAGGATCATCCTGAGTGAGCTGTCCCAGAAGCAGAAAGACCCACACGGTATATACTCACTCATATAGACTTATAGGATAAACCTAAAATCTGTCCATCTAAAGAAACTAATCAAGAGAGAGGACCCTCACTAAAACGCTCAATCCCCATCCTGAAAGGCAAAGAGGATGGACATCAGAAGAAGAAGAAAGCAGGAAACAACCTAGGAACCTGCCACAGAGGGCCTCTGAAAGGCTCTACCCTGCAGATTATCCAAGCAGACGCTGTGACTTTATGGCCAACTGTTGGGCAGAGCACATGGAATCTTATGTAAGAAGTGGGAAATAGTAGGTCATGGAGAGGACAGGAACCCCACAAGGAGAGCAACAAAACTAGAAGATTTGAACAAACGGGTCTTCCCAGAGACCCATACTCCAACCAAGTACCAGGCATGGGAATAACCTAGAACCCCTGTGCAGATGTAATCCATGGCAGTTCAGTTTCCAAGTGGGTTACATAGTAATAGGAAGAGGGACTGCCTCTGACATAATCTGATTGGCCTGCTCTTTGATCACCTCCCCCTGAGGGGAGAGCAGTCTTACCAGGCCACAGAAAATGACAATGCACCCATTCTGGAAGTGACCTGATAGATCAGATGGAAGGAGAGGAGGACCTCCCCTATCAGTGGACTTGGGGAGGGGCATGTATGAAGAAGGGGGAGGGGGGGTGGGATCAGGAGGGGAGGAGGGAGGAGCTTATGGGGGGATACAAAGTGAATAAAGTGTAAAAAAATAATTAAAAAAATGGAAAAAAAAGAAACTTGTTGGATGCCTGTGCTGTCTGGCCACACCTCACTGTGGAGCTAATTAGAATAAAAAAGATAAAATTTTCAGGATTTATTTTTAATTATATGTTGGGGTGTGTGTGTGTGTGTGTGTGTGTGTGTGTGCGTGCGTGCGTGCGTGCGTGTGTGTGCACATGGGTACTTACTCATGAGTGTGGTTACCTGTCGAGGCCGGATGAGTCAGTTCTCAGTAGAAATGAAGGTACAGGTGGCTACAAGCTGCCCAACATGGGTGCTGAGAAAGAACTCCCCAGGTACATGCTCATAACCACTGTGGCATCTCTCCATTTTCCAGGATGTTTGATGTACTTCTAGATCGATTTTGTTATTACAAACTTTAAGTAGCTCCAGGAAGATCACAAAAAAATTTTATTAGTAACTGCAGTGGAAAGTTGTAGGCTACAGTGGTTACCTGATGGTTATGGTTCCATAATCCTTCTTGTCTTTTATTTTATAGTACAAATCTCTGCAGTTTAATTAATTTCATGGTCTTCATGTCGCATTGAAGGGGCTCATATTGCCTGTGGTTTCAACGTAGTATGTGAAGCTATGGTAACAGACTTCCAAAGTAGAGTCCATTGGTCTCTTTCTCTTCTTCTTCATATGCTATGCTGTTACCACCCACATTTCACTGAGATTTACTCATGTAACCAAAATGCCAACTGAATTGGTTGTATGTAACTACTGATATTAGATAAGATTGTGCCTTCACTATTGGGAGCACTCTATTTTGTTCTAGCCATTCAGTTTGGGTAAAGAGATCTGCCCTGTCATGAGAACACTTTGGTAGTCTGTATAGTTGTTCACATAGTACAGAAATAGTTCTCAATCAGCACTCAGTGATAATATGGCTCCTACTAAACATGGCAAGTGTGTATTACTCACTGTATCAGTTTGCTGGCTAAGGTTATGTCAACTCGACACAAGTTAGAGTTACCTGAAAGAAGGGAACCACAATTGAGAAAATGCCTCTATAAGGTTCAGCTGTAAGGCATTGTCTTAATTAGCAAATTGATGGTGGAGAGCTCAGCCCATTATGGATGGTGCCATTGTGGCTGGTGGTCTTGGGTTCTATAAGAAAGTAGGCTGAGCAATCCATTAGGCGCAAGCCAGTAAGCTGCCCTCCTCCGTGGTCTCTCCATCAGCTAGTAACAGCCTTTTTATTGAGAGTCCTACCTAGGAGGCCCTTATTCCCAGCACTTGAACCTTTGCCACACCTTTACAGACAACAGCGGACTGAAAAGTAACCATCCCTCCACTGGTGTCTTCAGGATTGAAGACAGCCATGGTCAGTAGCTCAACTGCCATCTCCTGTGAAATCCTGAGTTGGAATCACACAATTAAGGCCATTCTGTGTTCTGGATACACAGAAACAGTCACGATCCTAAGATATGTCTGTCATACCGTGTGACATCAAATTAGAAACACAGGAATAGAGACTAAGCCAAATAGTGAACTTTACACCTTTGTGGTAAGAAAAGTAGAGGTGGTCATTTAACCTATGTTGGTCCACTTAGAGTCTCCTTGGGGCTTTCCTGGGAAGAATTATAACTCATCCTATCATCTAGACTATGAGGGGTCCAGAGTGAATGGTAAGGGATCTTTTTAAAAAAGATATTGAGGAAAGACATTGAAGAATATACTAGAAGATGGAAATATCTCTCATGTTAGTGGACCTGTAGGCTCAATATTGTGACAGTGGCCATCCTACTGAAAACAATCTACCGATTCAATGCAACCCTCATCAAAATTTCAAAACAATTCTTCACAAAAATTGGAAAAAAATTATAAATGTCTTAGAAAAAGACAGTTGATAATGGTAGTCCAAATGATCCTCATTAATTAATAGCAAAAACAAAACAGAACAACTACTAGAGCTATCACAATCCCTGATTTCAAGTTGTACTACAGACCTAAAGTAATTAAAGCAACATGGTACTGGCATCAACAGAAACACACTGATCAATGGATTAAAGATTCACATATATGCCCATGCTCCAATAGCCACCTGACTTGACAAAGAAGCCAAAAAATATACACTAGAGATTTCAATAAATGACACTGGCCAACCTGGATAGCGGCACGTAGAATAATTAAACTAGATTCTTACATCTTATCCTGAGCAAAACTCAGCTCCAGATTGATCAAGGACATCAACAGAAGATCCGAAACCTTGACTCTAATAGAGAAGAAAGCTTAGGATATGCTTCAATTTCCAGGCACAGGAAAGAACTTTCAGAGCAGGATTCAGTAGCACGGACTTTAACAGCAACAACTGACAAATGCAACTTCATGAAACTGACAAGCTTCTGTGCAGCAAAGGCGATCAAAAGAAAGGTGGCCTACAGAACAGGAAAAATAGTTTCACAAGATATGCATCCAGCAGAAGGTTAATGAGTAGAATACACAAGTAATCCAAAATCTAAACACAAAGGAAACAAACATACAGACAAACAAAACAAGCTGACTGAAAACTGGAGCATGGAGCTAAATAGAGAGTTCCAAAAAAATCAGAGCTGAGAAACCTTTAAAATACTGCCCAACATCTTTAGTTCTCAGGAAAATGCAAATTAAAACTACTTTGATATTTGATCTTAATTCTGTCAGAATGGCTATGTTTGAAAAACTCACGTGGATATGAGGAAAGGGAAATTGTTGGTGGGAGGCAGTCTCGTATACCCACTGTGGAAATTAGTGTGACAATTCCTTTAAAAGCCTGAAATACATATGATTCAGCTCTACTCCTCTTTAGTATACAACCCAAAGGACTATTTTATTTTAATATACTTTGGGGTATACTTTAGTATATACCTCAAAGAACAGTTACTTGATCATCCATGTCCATTGCCAATAGCCAGGAAGTAGAAACACCCTAGATGGCTGTCTTATTCAGGGTTTCACTGCTGTGAAGTTGATCATGGCAACTCTTATGAAGGAAAACATTTAATTGGAGCTGGTTTACAGCTCAGATGTTTAGTCCATTGTTATCTTGGAAGGAAGCATAGCAGTGTGCAGGAAGACATGGTGCTAGAGAAGATGCTGAGAGTTCTACATCATGCACACAGGCAGCAGGAGGGGACTGTGTACCACACTGGGCATAGCTTGAGTATATAAGACCTCAAAGCCTGCTTCAGCAGTGACACACTTCCTCCAAGTCCACACCTACTCTAACAAGATCACACTTCCTAATAGGGTCACTCCGTATGGGCCAAGCATTCAAACACATGAGTCTATGAGAACCATACCTATTCAAACCACCACAATGGCCATCAACCGATGAACGGATAGCAAAAATGTGTTCCATATAAACAGTGTAATACTATTCAGTTATTAATAAATGTGAAAACTTGAAATTTTCAGGTAAATCATTGAGGCCAGAAATAATCATTCTGAGTGAGTTAAACAGTAAAGAGAAAAGTCACATGTTTTTTTTCCACATGTAGATGGCAGCTTTGAATCTTCAGTAAGAAGTATTTTTAAGAACAATTATCATGAGCTGCCGTGTGGGTACTGGGAATTGAACCAGGGACCATTTGGAAGAACGGCCAGTACTTTTAACTGATGAACCATCTCTCCAGCCCCTGAATTTTTAGATATTAGATATATGTGTTTAAGTTGGAGTACCACAGAAATTAAGAAACCCATATGGGGCTATGTGTATGGGAGCTTTTAAGAGAAGAATGATAGAATGCAGGATGATATGAAAGGAGGGTGAGACATTACTGAATGAGAAGTGCTAAGAGATACAGATGATGGAATGTGGGGTAGAGGAAAGAATATGGGCAGGGACAACAAATACTAAAGTCTTTCGATAAAGCCAAATGGAAACCCACTACTGTAGAAACTTCCTTAAATATATACATATAAAACTCAGTTTAACGGGATTTATACTTTAATGGGGAAGACAATACCTCCTCTAGACATCATGGAGTATCAAATAAAAAGCTCAGTGCCAGGTATGGGTTACCTATTTTTGAGTTGTTCAGTGGAATCCCATAGACTCACCCAAACATTACAAGCTATTACCATTGTTCTCCATATTGTCAAAGACTCAACGTACTTGGAAAAACTTCAAGCTGCCACTGACCTCTAGCTCCAACAAAACTGGCTAGTTTTCACACTGCTGGAAAGTGCAATGAACACTACTACAGCAGAAAAGTAATCATCAGTGTTACCCAGCTATAAACCCTGCAAACTATAATAATGACCATTATGGCAAGATAAGCTTTTTCTTCCTGAAACATTGCATCCAGTATGAAAGCAAAAACGTAAACAATTTAAAGAGCTTCAGGAAGTCCCTGAAGATCACCTGGTTTACTAGGCCTCTCCCTCCCAGAGTAAGCAGTAAAGCTGCTGAGAGTGTCTCTCAGACAAGTCAAAGTGAAAAAAAAAAAAAAAAAAGACTCTCAGACAAGACCACCAAGCTGCTCTGAAGAGGTTTAGGTCAACGGAATCACTTGCAAATAACACTCTCCAATCTGTTGAGTTGCCTGTAGGCCTCAGCCTATAGGCTGAAAGTGAAGTGTGCTCCAGGTTCCTAATTTTTGTGAGATGTCTCCCATGCTGGTGTGGGCTTTGTGGTGCAGCTGTCTTTGAGTCATTTCTGTTTCTATAAGTAACCCCTCACCCGTATTTCTGTGAGTAACTCCAATAAAATTGGACTTTGATGATAGCCATACTTTTTTCTGTTGTGGGGGTCCTATCTGGGATGAGTAGATGTGTGTTTAACATCTCCCCAGGAAAAGTTTTGTCACACAAAATATGTCTACTAGTGCAATAATGACACTTTATGTGAGTAACCAACCACTTTCTGATTGTATTTAAGGTCTACTCCAGAACACAAAAATTCTATCACTTTTAACAACACAAGGAAACCATGACTGGATAGTTCTTAGATTCTAGGTTCTAGTAGAGAACCTACTTTTTTTATTCTGCTAAGTAGTTAAAGTATTAAACTGACTTGTAAAGACTTATTGCTATACCTATACAACAGAACATCTCACAACCCTCATCAGAGAAGCTTCCTTTTGCAGTAGACTGGTGACTAACACAGAAACAATTGGTCAGTGTATAGAGAATAAGAAATGGCAGAATGCTCAGCTTAGATTGGGATGTCTATATCAGACTTCTCTTCCATACTAAGAGTCAGATATCATCTTGGAAGTGTGTACACAATGATTTTAAAAGCCAGAATCCTTGGATGACTATAGCAAAAAGGGTGTTTCCAAAGGCAATAGAATAATTGCATATATGAACTTAAAGTGGCCGTGACAGCATGCCCAAGACCTTTCCAAGATCAAGCCAGAGAAAACTCTGAAGGATGGGGTCAGTCATGAAGTTCCACCTCTAGCTGGGAAGTTATTTGCAGTTGATGGTTCCTGGGAAAGTGAGAATCGGGTTTCTCCAGTGATGCAGTTCCTGAGAGGTTAAGAGCTTATCCATGTTCCAGTAGGCGGCCCTGTTCACATACATGCACACACTGGCAGCACTTAGTGACTATCTGGAGGGGGCATAGCATGTAAAAAATTTACATATGCAAACCACTCTGATAGTTAAAACTACCTAAAATATACATCTCAGTATACCCTGACTATTTAAATATTTATGTGAGTAGTCTGACCTTTTCCAAACAACAATAACCTGCATATCTTTTATAAACGTGAGCAGTTTTATCAGCTAATGTTTGACCATTTGAAAATGTACTTCATGTCCACAGTGCAAGTATATTCACGTGAGTTCTGTGTTATCACTGTTCTGTCATTTTCCTCCCCTTTGGTGCCGTCTTTAGGGGAAATGGTGACTAGAGATCTCTATCATAAACAGTTTCTTACAAAAGAACAGCTGGAAAATGACTAAGTCAGCTTTGTTTCTGTTGAGACTTGTTTGTTGGAGGCAAGAACTAAACATTATTTTCCCTTGCTCAAATAAAAGTGGGCGTGGGTAGATGAAACCTTGTGAAGTCTCTATGAACTGAGTCAGAATCTGCACGGGGTTTCCAGGCAATCTTCTCTTCTCACAAAGGACAAGACTTACAGAGAACATTTGTTTTCATACCCTTAAACCACTGGCATTTTTATATGTGACAACTTGGCTGGCAGAGACTCAATAAATATGTCCTTAGGACCAGGGCACTCTATAGAAATATCCCAGAGACACTCTGACTTCTTTTTTTTTTTTTTAATGAATCATTATGATTAGACTCAACGATGTGTTCTTGATTTTAAAACACATGAAAAATCGAAGTGAGTGTTTCTTTGATTCACTTGTGAATGTATTAATTTACTTTTAAACAACAACAACAAAAACGTACTTAAATGGGTTAATTTAACAGTATTTAAAAAGCCACTTTAAAGAATGACTTTGGTGTCATAAACACTACTAACAAGTCAGTCATTAGAGCTGCTGGTTAAAGGTCAGGGCGTCAAGAAGTATCCATGCAGGCTGTGGATGGCTCCTCTGCAGGGTGTGATTCAAACAGACTGCAGCCTGAATTGTGAACTCTTGATGTGTAATCTGAAACTGACAACATATGTAAATTTTGGTTATAAATACACTCTTAATTGTTAACCTCATATAGACAACTACACAGGAATGAATAGGGCACATGTATATGTGGGTTACATTAATCCATAGTAATTTCCTGGTAATAAATAAAAGTGACACCAAGAGTAACTTCCCTGCTGCATCACCCTGCCATCCATCCTCCACTTTCCATATTCATGGCCAGTCAAGGCTTCAAGATTGGATGTGTTTCTGGTAAGAGAGCTTACAGACTTGTGCTAACAGTTAGGCTGAGAACAGAGTAAGCCCGATGGTTTGGTTTCCTGACTGACATCTATTCTAGATTATGTTTCTGCTTGGAACCTGAAGTATTCTCTGATTTCCTTCCAATAAGTGCAAAGCCTTGAATTCAAGGTCTATGAATCTTAGTGAGACAACTATTCAATCAGAATTCAATCCTGAACATCTAAAAGCTGTGTTTGTTTTCCTAGGTAGCACTCTGATAACCCTGATTCCCTGCTAAATGCCCCGTTTTATCTCTTGCTTTCTGATGTTACACCCAGTTCATGGCCAGTGACAGGTTTTATGGCAGTGGAGACCACTGAGATCTTTCATCTCTCCCAACCTTGAAGATATTTCTCTGACATTTCACTTCAATTTTCATAAAAACAAAGCAGAATTGATTGAGTGAGTTAGGTTTTGTAGCAGTGTATGACATGGCCTCAGGGAACTAGCAATTATTTAGTCTCTTTCTTTCTTTCTTTCTTTCTTTCTTTCTTTCTTTCTTTCTTTCT
>NW_026596064.1:6401998-6421640 GCF_907164565.1 Psammomys obesus
TCTTTCTTTCTTTCTTTCTTTCTTTCTTTCTTTCTTTCTTTCTTTCTTTCCTTCCTTATTTAATTCATTACACATACAGTCTTCTGCCTGAATGCCAGCAGAGGGCTCCAGATCTCATTGTAGATGGTTATGAGCCACCATGTGGTTGCTGGGAATTGAACTCAGGACCTCTGGAAGAGCAGCCAGTGCTTTCTAACCTCTGAGCCATCTCTCCAGCCCTGATTTCTTTTCTTAATAGTGAAAAAGATCCCTGAGATTTGGACAAAGACCTACCTGAGGTAGGAAAGCCTTCCTAATGCACAGGATTTGAACCTGCATCTGAACAACTTTCCCTGGTCTGCCACGCTAGTACTGTCCTGCCCAACACCTGTTTTCTGAATACTGCCCTTCCATTTTCCATGTTACACCTGCCAGACTCATCAAAGGGTAGCCCCCTTGTTTGTTCTGCTTTCTGATCCCTGACAAAGCTAGTTTGACTTTCTTTGGCTCTAAGATGAACTTTATTTGACATATGTAAAGTCCAAGTAACCCAATTAGAATGAGACTTTCAAGAGGTAAGGCTTCCCTCCCTTTTCTTCCCACCTCCTCTCCCCCCATCTTGAAAATTAGTCTCAAAGCAATGAGAACACTGTGTTTGCATAAAAACAGTGTGAACTAAAGCAACAGTTAATGTCGCAGTTAGTGTTGAGATCCCCAGATGGCTTGAGTTATCCATACTGTGTAAAACCGTAGATTGTCTGATAGTTCCCTGCACTGACAGGCTGCAAGATCTGGCTCTGCATCTTGGTGAATGTGTGTGGTGGTTTGAAAAAATATGGTCCCCCATAGGCCCATAGGGAGTGGCACTATTAGGGGGTGTGGCCTTGTTGGAGTAGGTGTGGCCTTGTTGTAGGAAGTGATCACTGAGGGTAGGCTTTGAGGTCGCTGATACTCAAGCCATGCCCCGTGTGGCAGTTCTCTCAGCTTCTTCTCCAGCACCATGGCTGCCTGCTGGCCACCACACTTCCTGCCATGACAATAATAAAATAAACCTCTGAAACTGTAAGCTAGCCCCAGTTAGTTAAATGTTTTCTTTTATAAGAGTTACTGTCGTTATGGTGTCTCTTCACAGCAATAAAAACCGTAACTAAGACACCATGGGAATGCTGCTATCTGTTTGACTTCAACCACACAGTAAGACTCACAGATGACTTATTACTAGGAGAAGAAAGCGATAGACTGGGAGTCAGTGGGCACACAGGAATATTTAAATGTCAGGAAAAGCAGGCTTCAAAGCTCATCAGACACACCAGAACAAGAAAATGTGCATCTTCTTCGCTTGGATCCCATAAAAATGTGGACACAGCACTGAAATGGTAACCACCTGACCCACTTGTCACATGACCACCTAGCATGTGTCTCAATGGACACAGAGACAGAGAACACCTGAGTATGGCAGGAATTTCTGAGAGCTAATGTTAGTCCAGTCTTTTGATTGGAGGTGGAAATGCCACCTGAGTTTGCCTCAGCCTGTCTATCAAGGAAAATTGGACTACTAGGAAAATTCCTGCTAATATAATGGCTGCACCATGTGAGCTTGTTATTTAATAAGTTGTGACATTTGGAAAAGATAAGCATGGTACTCCCCTGTGGTTCTGACACAGTATGCTCTGAATGATTGGTATAAAATCTGGGTTTTCTAGAACCCTAGTCCTTTGGTTCAACTAATCTGATGTTTCTTATCCATAACCCCTTTCCCACTCCAGGGTATTTCTGAGCTTGAAGCTAGAAAAAGTTTTACTTCTTACCTATAGTGATAAAAGTATTTTTATGAACATTTCTGCTAATCACACAGACTGAACTTGGTGTTTATGAATGGCTGGGTTACAAAAATGAAATGGGTTCTTTAAATCCTAATCTGCTTAAAATGCTTAGAAGGTTTTTGCCTAATTCCATGTTTCTGACTAAAGACTCTGAGAGAAACTATCCTTCCTCGAACTTAATAAGTGTGAAGAGTGGGCATGACTGAAATATAGTTGTAATGCATTGCATTGAACTAATTTACATCACCTTAAATAATGCTATTGTGCTCAGGTTAGACTGGGTTCCCAGAGCATAGACTCTTAATCATCTCTAATTAGTCTGGATCTAGCTTCCTGCTTAGGCAGCACTTTTGCCTTATGAATAAATTCTGGAGGAGCCGTCAATGACATAAAAAATATATTTGACAGTGACACATTCTTTAAATTATTCAGAATATGCCCATACTTCTTAAAGTCTAAGATGGGACAGTATTGTTGGAAAGTCTGGCAGGGACCTGTGAGATTCTCATACATTTTCCTTGCAATTAAAAACTCATCTCATGGTTAGGAAACTTCTTCAGCTTCAGCTTCATTTCTTTCTGGAAGGAAGGTTTTCAGCAGCTGAGCTTTAGTTAAAATGCTTATCCTCCCTTTGGGTAATAAAGATCTGGTGGGAACATTAAGCATATGTAAATGAGTGCCTTAGGCTATAGCCCTTACTGTTTTGGATCTTGGGAGCTGAAGAATAGAATGATTCTGGAGACATCAAAAGGCATCTGAAAAAAAAATCTAGATTCCCAGGCTCTAGACTACTCTGCCATGAGAGGGGAGATGGTAGCAGATTGTGGAAGCAATGCTAGACTACTTTCTGCCTTCCAAAATTGCGTGCTTGCTCGCTTGTATTTTTTCATGAGGAGAGGAACATAGATCTTTAATGTTCACAAGGAAAAATGTACAAGTTATCAATCAGTTGCATGAATTTCTTAGCCCAGCTAAACTGAAAGCAAGAAAAGTAAAAAGGCAGCTCCCAGCTTGTGAAGGATGCCTTTGGAAGGAGTGGCGAGCTGTTTATTACCCTGTCCGCCCGCTCTTTCTAGCACCCTGAAATTCTCCATTCACCCTGCAAGACTAGACTTGCTGTTGGCCATCTGCTTGCAAAGGAATACTCTTGTGGTTGGTCCTAATTCATGTGGCACACAGAGTTCAACATGTGAATGTTAATAGTGTTCCTACAATAAATACCAGTGTACTTCTCTAGATCCAGACATACAATTTATCAGTTTTAATTCTTCTATTCACAGCCATTTAGGTTTTTAAAAGAAAAAAAAAACAAAACAAAAAAACTTCTGTTAAAATAAAGAGAAAACCTTTTAACCCCCCCCAAGAATACAATACTTCCATCAAGATTTTGAAAATCTTCTATGTAATGTGTACAGATTTTTAATATTAAATTTGCTCCATGTTAAAGTATTACTAATGAGAATACAAGCAGTGTACTTATTTCTATCATTAAATTAGACAAATTCAAAGTAATCTCATTAAGGAGGGAAGTATTTAAATATGTTTCCATAGAATTAGATTTAAGATCTTTTGGTATTTATATTCATACTATTTTTTATAAAACAGGGCTTCTAAGTTTTTCATCATTGTCTTCTGTGTTACAATAAAGTATTGTCTTTTCATTTCTCTCTTTCCTGAACCTTACCTGTGCTATTTTTATTTACTTAACAGAATGTTTAAACTTGTTAGTGGTGTGTGCTTTAGGATAAATGATACCCAGGACTGCCTTTTCCTTTCATATGTAAGCCTTGAAGGTCAAAGACATAATGTTTGTTTAATTACTCACTGACGGCATTTTTGCAAATGTTAACTGACCAAAGGATTTAGGCTGTTTCGTTTTGTTTTTCTCACATGGCATTTAGCTTTATTTGGGCTTGTGAGCTCACAGGGACCGGAGTTCTGAGTGTAGTCCTGAGCTCAGTAGATTTTAAGAAGCCACCAGATCTTGCTTGGTTGGTAGACGGCTTATCTAATATGCACAAACAATTCTGAGTCCATGTTCCAGCTCTGCACAGCACAAAGTGGGTGTCTTGTTGCACACCTGTGACCCCAGAAGATGGAGGCAGGAAGATTCGAAGTTCAAGGTCAACTTTGACTACATAGTGAATTCAAGCTCAAAGCCAGAGTAGGATACATGAGACCATTTCTCAAAAAGAAAGTCAGAAACAAGGAGAGAAAGAAGTGAGGAAAAGGAAAGAAAAATGAAGAGAAAAAAAAAGGGAAGGGAAGAGAAAAAGAGGGGAAGAAAGGGATTTAAAAGCCTCTTCAGCAATACAGGCAGAAAAAGAAAACCACATCACATGATTGGAATATAAGGAAATGCTACATTGGTGACCACAGATAATAAAAAGAGCCTAGTTACACCTGAGATATTTGGGTATTTTTCAATAGAAGATAGCAAGGATAAAATTATCTGGACAACAAGATGGCTCAGGAGGTAAAGACACATGCTGTCAAGTCTGATGATCTGAGTTTTATCCCTGCCACCCATGGGTTGAAGGAGAGAACCAAATCCTCTAGCCTTCCTATATGAGCTGTGGTAAGTATGGAGCAAAGCTTTTCCATACTCAAATACACTTGGAGATATACAAGTAAACAAATAAATGTAATGAAAATTTAAAAGAATAAGTTGTGGTAACACTAACAGCCATCAGTAAAAACAAATTCATGCGTTTGTTTATTTCTCATGAATTCTATTCAGTCCTCACTTACAGTTGATGCCTGTTAACTGATGCAGGAATCTTCCTTTAGCCAGAATATATTTCATGTTAGCACAAAATGAAGCTCCTTGAAATTTTCCATTTTTAGAAACTTGGTTTCCCCAATAATTTAATAAGTAATTTCCACTGACGCTTAATTTTTGTTCTTCAAAAAATCTGACTGTTCATCTAGTTCCAAAGGTTTATCTGTTCTTAAGTATCTTGATATCAGATCAGCATATCTGACATTAAAATTTTACCAACAACATTAACTTTATACGGTATTTTCACTATTCTCATGTACTATTTTTTACTCATGGTCATACAGAATCTAATTTGGAACTATTAAAAGATTATGACTGAGAACTTGAGACACAGTTTACAAACAAATCCATATGACTGCCTTCAGAATGAATAGTGCTGAAACCATCGATTGTGGATTTATTAGTTATTAATAATCTTGTATGAAATGAGTATGACATGTTTCTGTAGTCCCAGCTGAGGACTCTTTTTTGAAAATTTATTTTATTAATTCGTTTTACATCCTGGTCATAGCCCCCTCCCTACTCTCCTCCTGGTCCTACTGTTCCTCCTTGTTCCTCCTATCCCCCCTCCTCTACTCCTCACAGAAGGGGAAGATTCCCCACCAACACTCACCCCAGCGTCTCAAGTTGCATCAAGACTAAGCACAACCTCTTTCCCTGTGGCCTGGTGAGGTAGCCCCATCAGGGGAAAGTGATCAAAAAGCAGTCAACAGAGTCCATGTCAGAGTCAAGGGCTGAGAACTCTTTGAGTATAGGAATTTAAAACTAGTTTGGACTCCATAGTGAGCCTTTTTAAAAAGAAGAAAATGTAACAGAAAACAACTTATGCTTAATTTAAGCATTTAGAAATGTTCACAGCATGTGCACACTATAATTATAACTATGAAGAAGATTAAATTGTTACAAGAAACTTATGGCAGTACTGGTTATATGGAATATTATAAAAATAAAAGTAATACAAAATTTTTATTTAATTTAGCAACAAATATGAGCATACGATTTACTTTTGACATAATCAAAAAATTAATAAGAGATTTAGAATCTGAGTTTGAGACCTAAGAAATCATTGGGAAAGATACACAAATACATAAATACAAGCCCATGAAGTGACCTAAAAGAAAAGTAAACAAAAATATCTGCCTCAAGAATATATGTTAAGAAAATTTGAAAAACTTTGTAGGAAAATAAAAGAATAGTCATGGTCGTATTGTAGACAGAGGAAACAATCTGAATAAATAAGGTAATGATCCGCCAACCTCATCATTAAATTATTCTTTCAAATTTCATTGCTTTTTATTGGAGTTTGAATATGAAATCTGCTCCATAGTCTCATGTACTAGGTGTTGGTGGCCAGCTGATGTGCTTAAGGGAAGTGATTGGACCCTGGGGGTACTAGGGTGACTTAAAATATGATGGTTTTGTTAGGAGGTGGTAAAGGTAGGAGCCAGTGCCTCATTTAAGGAAATGGGTCACAGGAGACTTCTTATTGGGGACTGTATTTTGCTCAGATCGCTTCCTATCTTCCCTACCTCTGCTCCCACAAGGTAAGTAGCATCCACGATGTAAGAGCACCACCATAATAATCTGCCACACCACCAGAATCCCTGGACCCAAAGACTGGACTAACACCCATGAACTGAGTGATAAAATAAATCTCCCTCTCTTTTCTTAAGTTGCTCATATCAGATATTTGCTCATATCAACACACAGTCTTATAAAATTGATGTCATCTCTATGACTAAACCTGACCCTCCAGTTCTTACCCCACTGGGGCTGGTTTGTGAAAGGAATCTGGATATGTGAATCAGAGAAGGCCTACGATATATAAACACAGCTGAATACATGATGGAGGAGATCTTAAAAGATAAAAATGCTGACAGAAATGTCCACAAGGTAAAGACTGTGCTCATGATGTTTCTAATAGAAACAAAAAGTCTGTGAGGAACAGGCCCCCAAACCATTTTTGCTACATTCAAAAAAGAATTTCTCTACATTTTGCCTCTGCCCTAAGACTGAAAGGTTAAGTCTAAAGAAGACAGGCTAATCAGTCTAGATTACCAAGTTAAAAGGCAATACCATCATTCAGTCTATAGCCTTATTTTTAGCTCTGTTGCAGTGAAAATTTGGAGAAAACCTAGAACAGAAAGACTTTTAAAATTCTTTGCCGCTGGGCAAACATATATACATATAATCATATACACATATACATATATACTTATACACACATACACACACATGTAAATATACACACATGTACACACAAACACAACATACATACATACATACATGATTGAGGGAGACAAAATTCCATGCTGGTAGAAAGAAGATAACTACTAACTACTTCTTCGTTGGAACTATAGGAGATCTGGCTTGAGGACAACTAGGACACTGGCTAGACCCCAGCCACGGCAAGTTCAAAGGTAGGAAGGAGAAGAACATCTTCTCTCACAGGAATGCTGAAGAAGCTGTTGTTTCACTGGACTGAGCTGCCACAGGCATGAAGTCCCTGGTCACTGCTCCTAATTCCATTCCCCTGCTTTCCATTTGCCATGATATGGGCTGCTTTGCCTGCCCTCTCCTCTATAGTGGTCTGAGACCATGCTCTAACTAAATATTTCCTCCTAGTAAATTTATTTCTGCCATGCATTGCCTCACGGTTATAAGAAAGATCGCTTACACACTGATCTAAGGCTGAAGATGGAGAGAAAAAGAGGAACACCCCCACCCAAAGGGAACTTTCAACTAGACAAGGAAGAAAGACACAGAGAGTAGCCCTCTGGAAACTGATGGATTAGGACAGGAAGGGCTCAGGGATGTCATCTCTTGTAGTGGCTTTCTAGAACCTCCTAGTGATTGAACTTCAAGAAATTACAATGATGGGAAATGACAATCTCTGTGGGCATTTGTGGGCAACTTCTAGGCCATTTTGGTGAGCAAGCAGATTTTTGCAATAAATTATCTGCCAAATGACTCAAATAAAATATAGAAGAAGGAAGATATGTTTGTTCTCAGGTGACCAGAAATGAAGGTATTTTTTCAGTCAAGGGCAGACTTCCAAGCACCGGGATGATGTTACAGGTTGGGAATCTTAGGTAAGAAGTGGGAAATAGTAAGATCTGGAGAGGACAGGAACCTCACAAGGAGAGCAACAGAACCAGAAAATTTGAACACAGGGGTCTTCTCAGAGACTCATACTCCAACGAAGTACCAGGTATGGAGAAAGATGTAGTCCATGGCAGCTTAGTGTCCAAGTGGGTTACATAGTAATGGGAAGAGGGACTGCCTCTGACATAATCTGATTGGCCTGTTCTTTGATCACCTCCCCCTGAGGGGGAGAGCAGCCTTACCAGGCCACAGAAGATGACAATGCAGCCATTCCTGATGTGATCTGATAGACTAAGATCAGAAGGAAGGAGAGGAGGACCTCCCTTATCAGTGGACTTGGGGAGGGGCATGCGTGAAGAAGGGGAGGGAGGAAGGAAATGGGAGGGGAGGAGGGAGGGCCTTATGGTGGGATACAAAGTGAATAAACTGTAATTAATAAAGATAAATAAATTAAAAAAATAATAGGTGGATTTCAGAATGTAAACCAACAGCATGTATGCTAAGGCCTCATAAGATGTGGATCCAGGGCAGCATGAAGGGCCTGCATAAACTGCTGGATACCTTACCTTGATAGTGACAACAATCTTTTAAAAGGCAAGGGAGAATCTGGCTTTGCTGACACAAGACTCCAATACTGCACAAGGGAAGCGAGGAAAGGAGATTTTGAGTCTGTGGTTTCCGTGAGCTACCCCTGGGGAGACTCTGCCTCAAAAATAGAAACGCAAAGCGAAGAAATCACTGCTACAGTATTTACACCCACTGGAACTTTTTGTTTTCCCTGTTTAAATTCTGTGGTGTGGATAAAGGAGTGAAGGGAGGGAGCTACGTGTTAATGGCTCCCATTATAAAAGTTTGTTAGGAGTTCAATTTTGAATTTTACCACTATTTTTTGTTACATCTCAATAAATAAAACTTAGTTTAGTGCATCTTAGTTAGTCTCAGGTTAGAAAGCAAGCAAATAAATAATAAAACTCAAACAAATGCCTTTAGAGGGTCTCTGTAGCCTCCTTCAACCTCCATGTCAGCTACCAGAGTCACATTATAAGTAAGGCCTGAAATCCTCCTTCATTCTGTTTAGTAATATTTAATCACAAAATGTCAGATTCAATTCAATTTTTATTGTCAGGAGTGAGACACATGTTCAGTGATGTGGGTGGTACAGCTGTGGGTGGTCCAGCTGTGGCAAACAAGTGCCCTCACTGCTCATGACTCTTTACAGGCAAAGCCAAGCACAAGGAGAACCAAGGTTTGAGGTTTATCTGAGTCATTAGCAGCTGCTTCTCTTAGTTAAGACCTTTTTTTTTTCCCTGGAGTTTATTAATCTATAAATTGTGGGGCTGGCCACGATGATATCTAAGGTCCCTTTCAATTTTGGGTGATAACACAGGTAGAGTCCTAAACTGTACAGTGGTCCTAGAGAGGAAGACCTGGTTTGGGATGTTTGCTCTAGTTAGTTACTCAAGGAAGTCATGGACTTGAGATGGGGAGATGTTGGGGGCACGGAAAAAGTTGGGGAGGTGGGATAGCAGTGAACTTTTTTTTTTTGAAAACTGGAATAAAGATATGAGCAGCTGCCTTCAATATGATTATTGCGATAGGCAACAAGTTAAAATGAATTCCAAGGAAATACTGCATGTAAGTGAGGACTCTAATGCAGTCATAAGAAGACAGTAGCTGAGAAGATGGAGGAGGGTCTCAACTTTTAGGGCCTGGAGATGGGAAAGATATGGTTCTACTGGCAGAAGTTCTTCTTAAGGGCAGGTAGAACTTACGCTCTGCTTTGACATCACATCCGAGGCAGGATATAAAATACAATAGCAGCTTCCACATGTCATGAGTAATGTGTTCCTGAGGGCAAGCTGGTTGAAACTACTTGACTGATTTAGTCAAGGAATAAAGCAGCTTGCTTCATAGTTTCATCAGAAAGCTTTGTGGAATTAGAGTGATAATCCACATGTCATTATTTTCCAGGCACATTTTCCCTCTGCTCAGTGGTCAGTGTGGAGAAGGCATCTGGGTGCTGGCTGAGGATGTCAGTGAGTCAGAAATGTGGGCAGGTAGCTGGGGAAGTGGAAGCCTGAGTCTGAACAGTGTTGGTTTTGAGTAGGCTCTGGTTTCCTTGGGCAGACTTCCACCTCCCTGACTCATGGGGCAGGCTGTGCGCTGTGCTGATTCTGTTTCCTTGTAGCTCATTTAGACTGAGTAAGATAATGGGTAAATTGTCCCTATGTTCTTTGGAACTTACCCGTTTCCAGGTAGATCTTTTAGCTGGCGTAAAACCAAATAAATGAAACCATCTATACATTCCAGTTTAATACGAATAAAGTGAGACATTTTAAGAACTGAGATATAGCTGGCATGGTGATGCATGCCTATAGTTCCCATGCTTGGGAGATAGAAGCAGGACCAGCAAAAGTTCTAGGCCACTCTCAGACACATTGTGAGTTTAAGGCCAGACTGGGTACATGAGATCTGTCATTGAGCTGGCCCAGTGGGTCACTGTTGCCAAGCTTACTGACCCACGTTCAATCCATGGGATCTACACTGGAAGAAAGGTGCTTACTTACTCTAGCAAGTTGTGTTCTGGTCTGAGGACACACACTGCCATTCTACACACCCCCTCCTTACACACATACACACACAACAATTATAAAAACAACAATGAAAGAGAACTAAAGTACACGGGCCTTATTTTACTCATTCAAGGCATTGGTAAAGGACATTTCTTGATCACATTTTCAATTGCTTGTTTCAAACCCCAGTTATACAAGGTTATTATCTACAATGATCAAATATACTCATACAACTGCTAGAAGTTTCACTTCTCATATTGCCATTGGATAAAGTTTAGGAAAGCTAGAGGTCCAGTCCATTGAGCTTTTCTACCAATGTGTCCTCCATTTTGAAAGTGAAGTATATGCTAAAAAATGGTTTGAACAAGGGGCCACCCCAAAAGGCTCTCTTTGGAATTCTTACCCTCAACTTGTCTTATCTGACAATAACACATATCTAAAGGGATCCTGAGCATGACTTCACATTTCCAGCCCTAAAATTCCTTAGTCACTGGTTACTCTCTAAGTCCATAGAACAGTACCCAGAACATGGAATTCACCTCTTCAGGTATGCGATGGGTATGTGTAGAAACCTAGCATTCAGCAGAACTCGCTGCACAGTCCCCGTTTCCTTTTTGTTCAGATTCTTAAGCAAACCATCTCAGTGTTCTTGTCATTGTTGGGCGCCTTCACAGTCAAGCCAAATGAAAGATCTCTGCTCCTAAGTTGCTCGCAGATGCTTGTTACAAACCTCCTTCTTCAATAACACGATGTATACTCTTTTCATCCTCGCTGAACGAACAATTATTACTACAAGCAAACTGTTTTGTTTCTTTTGTGCTTAACCAAATTCTGTGTCAGAACTGTGCCCCTCACTGTTCCTTTTTTCCCAAAATGCTGTAGGTAATGATTTTCCAGGTGTATTAATCATGCCTTTATTTGTACTCCTAAATCATTTGTAAAAACATATTTGACATTATTTTTTTGTATGTGTGTATTCATATGTATTTGTTCTTCTATTTTCCTGTAAACCATTTAATTTTTTATTATTAATATATTATACTAAGTGCCTAATCTGTGCTTGACATACTGTCTGCTCATTGGTATCTTTTTTTCTTCCTCCCTTCAATTCCCTACTCCTTTCCTTCCCCTTCTTTTCCTTCCCCTCTCCTCCCTTCCACCTCCCCTCCTCTCCTCTGCTCCCCTTTCTTTCTCTTCCTTTTTCTCCCTTCCCTCCCCTTTCCTCTCTTTCCCAGAGGCAGAGACAGACAGAGACAGAGCTATTGACAGCAATTTGACCCTAATTGTGAAAGTGAGTGCCTCCAAGATCTACAGATTGAGCCTGAGACATAGCAGAGCCAAGGAGTCTAGTCTTGGCCCACAAGCCACAACAGGAGAGGAGCTA
Source organism: Psammomys obesus (assembly GCF_907164565.1). Lineage (NCBI taxonomy): Eukaryota > Metazoa > Chordata > Mammalia > Rodentia > Muridae > Psammomys > Psammomys obesus. The sequence goes on from NW_026596064.1 coordinate 6,413,645, forward strand.
GAATCATAGCTGCTGTCTCAGTTCCCCAAGCTGTTTTGATTCTAGACCAAAGACAACAATGTAGCCTATACTCCAGTCTATAACCAGTCACAGAGAATTCAATTATTTTCTAGGGAGTATGTATTAATTTGGAGGCTGTCATCAACGTTGCCATTTCATTCAGGCTTTCGGTGGACTGGATGAGGTCCTTACAATCATAGTCTGCTTTACTCAGTCTACCAATTCAAATGTTAACTTTATCCATATCCTGTTGGTATAATGTCCTTGTGGAATGTATACAATTTACCCTTGTTCATTCAAATTCTATTTCTCTACCCCACTATCTGGTTTCAATCTGGACATTGCATTGTGATGCTTATTCTATGCATCACCTGTCTCAAGTTTGTGTAAACATGCCACCATTTGTTCTCTATATTGTCAATTAAAACAAACAGCCACAATTCTGAGCAATAGAGAGATAGGATGGGACATTCTGGTCCAGAATGGGGGGAAGAGGAAGGAAGCAGAGTAGGAGAAACTGCAGGAAAGGTCTTGGAAACCATGTGGAGAAATGAACGGGACCTAAGATACTACTAAAAGCAAGTGTAATGGGTGAAATCTGTATGGTAGGAAACTATGTCGGCTTGGAGGTTTAGGATGAAATAACTATTGCCCGGCATTGTGTTCTAGGTTAATTAAACAAATCCCAGTCTCTGTGTGGTGATTTGGATATACAGCTGGATTAGGAATAACGACTGCTTAACTAAAAAGATAAAACAACAGTAAATATTAAATACCACCAACAATATCCATCTCACAGAAACCCATCCCCACCAGTGATTTATTACACATTCACCTGCCACAATGTGGCCCAGTCAGAGTGACATGTAAAATCAACCATGGCAAGATATACAGGTAAAACATTACAAAATGACTGCTACAACAGTAATCAAATACTCTCCATAAAAATGTTTAAGGGTATCATGAAACATATGGGGGTTTGAGATAAGTGGAGTAGGGTATTAGTGGAAGTCACACCAGTTGGTAAAGACATATGAGCAAAGATAAAAATCATGGATAGCTGTGGTCTCTGTGTACCATCCACCTATGGAGAAGGAGCAGTTAAATGCCAACCACATCATTTTTCCCTTCTATCAACTATAAGGTGCTTTGGCATTTGTTTTCATCTCACTCCCTCTATTTCTAGTTCATGGCTGAACAACAACAACAGAATCCAAAAACAAGCAAACAAAGAAAAACAAAAAGAAAACAAACAGACAAAAATATTGCAGCCAGGCCTGGTGGTGCACGCCTTAATCCCAGCACTGAGGGTGGCAGAGACAGGCAGGTCGTTCTGAGTTCAAGGCCAGCCTGGTCTACAAATTGAGTCCAGGACTGCCAAGGCTACACAGAGAAATTCTGTCTCAAACAAACAAAAATTGCTATTTATATACTAATGAAAAACTTAAAAAAAAAAAAAACTCGAGAGAGAGACAGTGAGAGAGAGATTTCTAAATTAGTAGAATTTTGGTGATGTGCCAATAAACCAAGGAGACTTATGAAGCCTGGAGTTGTCCTTGGTGGGCATAAGTAAACAGTTCTGGAAAATTAACTGTTGAAAGGGCATAGAGACAAAGGAAAAAAGAACAAGATGGAGCTGCCAAGGGGGCCAAGAGGATGAACTGTAACTCATGCCCTGTAGACTATTAAAGGTGAAATCAGGAATATTCAAAATTAATTTTCACATCTAGAGGGCTAGAAGAGACATTGAAATAACAAATCAGTCTTCCAATCCTAGAAAGCACCGAAAGCCAAGATGTTGGTGCAGGGTGATGTGAGGTGAAGAACAAGAAGAAAGCTAGAGAAGGTGAGCCAAGGTCCTTCCCTCAGGTACAGATAATTCTAGACTTACGAGAGAGTTCCAAGCAAGTTTTTTATTGTTAGCTGAAATATCTAAAGTAAAAGATGCATCTAGTATTTTACTGAGCATCATAATTTATGAACAAAGTACAATGTATACAGAACATCTTTGGCTGAGCCCTGTGATCCTGTGGCTGGCTGGGTACCAGCGCTGTAATGTTGCTGCCTAGCTTTGATAAAGAATAGATCACTGCCTTGTGCTAGGCTAGGAAAAGTTCAATTCCAAATATGCAATGCAGTTTTGTTTTGTTTTTTTTATCAGCTTCCTAAACTTGGTTGTAGGCTGACACTCAGTTTAAAGCTTAAAGTTTGAGGGCAAAGAAGAGTTAAGTGTTTAGTTAGGAGAAAGGAGTGAAAGGATGCTACTTGGTCTGTCTATATTGGAGAACTCTTTTTCTCTTGCTTTTAGTATCAGGAATTGAACCCAGGGCCTTGCATAAGGGTCTGCAAGCTCTCTGTTAATGAGTTACATTTTCTGACCTTGTCTGATGTCTAAATTCCTCAGTGGTGCTCAGTGATAAGATCACATCAACTCCAGCTGGACCTGAGAATCTTCCATGAATAAGAGATAAGCATGATCTTCGCTTCATAGTCCCCTACTGTCCAAATATATGCTATACTTTGGACATGCTAGAGAACACATCGCTCCCTAATTTTATACTTTGTCCTTTTCCTTTCAGGCTCTACACAATCATGTTGCTCATAAGCCTGATATCATTCAGTTCTGTTGTGTGGATAAAACAGTTAGTCATCCACTGTTATAAGCAGAAACTCTCTGGGCATGCTTGAAATTCCTGAGTGTTTAGGCAAGGTTAGATGAGCTAAGAATCCATCAGCCTAGCTGACAGCATTGCATTGTGAAGTGGTCAGGACTGCTGTGATAAGTATACAACCGGCCAGTCTAGTAGTGTGTCTCTTGACAATTTCAGTGTTTCTTTGCCCACCATGAATTAAATATAGCCAAAGCATTCACCATTTGACTGACCTTTGCTGCGACTCAGAAAACAAAACCTCAAGGGAAAAGTAGGGGCCTCAGGCTTTCTGTAGCTTCGGAAGCAGAGTCTGTCGAACCTTCTCTTGCTTCTCTCAAGCCCCCATCCCCTGCCACGGTTAACCCTAGAATCTCTGTTTTCTTTCACCAAGATGGATTGCAGAAACCATGACCCATTTGCTTGCAGCCTGTCACAAAACCTGAATGTATTACTTTAAACCTCGGTGTCAGAGCTGGCCATAAATTTTCTGATCTTCCTTGTTTGATTGCAATTTACAGGGCCACAATTCTAGGAACTGTCCATCTCCCCACACTCAGAAGGAAGACGTACCGCAAAGGAAGGTCCAAAAAGAACCATCGCAGACATGGCCTGCTGCCTTCCCCTCAGTGTTTTACTGCTGGCTTGTACCTTTGATCTTACCATATTTCTTTGTGAACTTGCATGTGTGTGGGGGGCATGTTTTAAGTATGTGAGGTTGTATAAGCAGTCTGGAAGAAATGGAAATATTCTAAAGAGACTCTGCAGGCTATCTATCTCAAACACAGGTGACCAAACTTGGCTGCTTGGGGCAGAAACCACTGTGAAGCCCAAGTTTAGTAGCAGGTGTGTGCGAGTGTGTGTGTGTGTGTGTGTGTGTGTGTGTGTGTGTGTGTGTGTGTGAACAGGTAAGAGAACAGCATTTCAGGAGTGATTCTCTCCTTCTGCCCTTTTCTGTGGTTGGTCTCTTGATTCTGCCAGTCCACCCAACCCACAAGTTTACAGGCACTCTCCTGTCTTCATCTGCCACCTCACCTCGTGAAGACTGAGACCACAGATGTGCTGCCGCACTGCATCCAGCTTCTTTATATGGGTCCCGCAGCTCAGATTCAGGCCGTCTGGCTTGCTCATCAAGTAACTTGACCTATTGAAGCCACTGGTAAACGGTTTTGAAAGGACCATAGGAGAGAAAAAAAAAAAGAATTGCCCCACAGTTACATTTTTTGAGACCCGTATTGTCAACAAGTTATTTTGTGGATGAAGGTAGATCAAGTATGGACACACACGTATACATACTGACATATGTAGGGCACATAAAATTAAAGTGGTGTAGCTGTCCTGGCAAGAAGCAAGATAGTCTAAAGAGGGGCATTTTTGTGCCTCTATTTGGTTATCAAACTATTGAAAATTTGGTCCCAAGGAATGGGAATTTCTACAGGAATCTCATGCTGGTGAGGTAAAAGGCTGAAATACCGGGGCAAGGGATAGTTGAAATTACTTTGCAGAAAATGATTACATATAGTGCTGGTAGCCTTACAGGAGAAACGGAAGCTTACACAATGAGCGAGGTCAGTAGTAGGCCGACTGGACAAGACCTTGGCCAGGACTGTATAAAATTATACACACCTATTACGCTTTATTTAAACCTTAGTCTCTCATGTCAGGTCTCCAGAGACAGATGTGGACAGTCATTGAAGTCTTCGCCCTTCATGCCAATGTGGTATGAAATCCCTGTTCTCTACTTTTCAGCATCACTTGTCTCTTTAATTGGCCTGTTGTGGGTGGATAGCCAAGCCTGTTTGTTTGACTGCTAGAGCCCAGTCTTTAACCCTAACAATTTTGACTACAGTTGAAATCATAATAGCTATAATTTGCTGGTTACTTATTATGTTTTGTATGCTATATAGAACATTTTAAAATACTAATTAATTTCCGTCACTTCATGAAACAGTTCATGATTCTTATGTTATTGACAAGTAGGCCCCATGGGATGTACTTAGTAGCTTGCTGAAGACCTGACATTATTAATTGGAATGGCCTGAACTCAGATCTCTGTGCCTGCAGTCAAGCCTATAAACCAATGATTTATTTTGCCATTAGTTATAGCCAACTTAGGTTTTCTTTTTTAACAACAGCAATTGATTGTCATTGTGTAGATATTCCTGCCAAACACTATGCATTAAAAAAAAAATGAGTGAGAAGATTACTCATGAAATGTGATGTAAACTTGTTTATTCTAAGGACTGATTCCACTCTTTTTCATGACTATAGAAATGCTTCACGACTCTGAGGAAACATGATTCAACAGAAAAACATCTTGTTCTGCTCAACTGAAAATGCAGGGCTGCTTCCACCTGCAGACCAAAAGGCCAACTGCAGTATTTCCAGTTTCACAAGTGTATCGGTTCACACAGCGGCAGCCAGTGTGGTGACAGACTGTGGGTATCAGCAGGTGTCTGTAGAGCCTCAGCCAGGATTTGCGTCAACATGGAGTGATGAGACACACCGAGAGTAGTGAATGTCTGAAGTGATTGTCTCAGAGACAAGGTAACTCATCTGGCCCTGGAGCCGCAAAGATGACGAGGATGATTCTGCAGTGAAGGGACTGGATGTTGCAGGAAAGAAAATCCAATATTGCTTCACCTGTCAAATGTGGGAACACGTAGGTGTGTGTGTGTGTGTGTGTGTGTGTGTGTGTGTGTGTGTGTGTCTTCTGAGAGCTTACCATGTGTGTGGGCTGCACTGGAAAACAAAACACAGATGTCTATCTTCATGTGGCTTTGACTAGATAATGAACTTGAAAGTATTTTATAAACTCCGCTCAGCAATTCCCATAATGATATTATGCTTTGTGTTTGCAATAAACTGAGACACTCTATATTTCTTACTAACGTCCATGGGTACTGCTCTAGGGAGAGTACTAGAAATCGAGGAAGTAGCTCATGCCTTTTATCCCAGCACTTGGGCAGATCTCTGGGGTCTTTGTGAGTCTGAGGCCAGTCTCAGGGCCTTAAGACAGCCAGGACTATGCAGAGATACCTTGCTTCAAAATTAGGTCGATAGATAGATAGATAGATAGATAGATAGATAGATAGATAGATCGGTGTCAGTCAAGGCTGATGTCAGTTACTTGGATGGAACACCTTTCTTTCTCTCAATCTCTTGCCCATTGCACTTAGTTACCTCTGAGTACCCTTCTTGAGGGCTGAGACAAACTCATCAGTAAAATATGTATTTCTGGCATCCTCTTCCAATTTCCTGATTCTGGGTGTGTGGGTTCAGGGGTTCCTGGTCTGTATTTATAGCCACTGGCCCTGGAGATTCCAGTGTTCACTCAAGCTGAAGAACCACTACCCTAGGTTATGCAGTTAGCGGGAGAAATAAATTGTGAAAAGCCCCTGGGCAGGAAGCTAGCAGCTGAAGTCAGGCCTTTCCTGTACGGGGCATGCGTTTTTGGAATGGGTTTGGTGCCTCAGATCAGCAGAGCATTCAAGATTTTAGGGCACAAGGAAAGATTCACTTGTGACTCACCAAAGCTGCGTGTTTCGTTGCCTTACACAATAAGTAATCCCTTTCTGATCCATTTTTAACTACAATAAGCCACATAAAACAGCATGAACTATAGGATAATCATACTAAAATCTGTACACCTAAAGAAGCTAGGCAAAAAGGAGGACCCTGGGTAAGATGATCAGTCCTCATTCAGAAAGGCAAACAGGCTAGACATTGGAAGAAGGTGAAAATAAGGACAAGACAGGAATTTACCACAGAGGGCCTCTGAAAGACTCTACCCAACAGGATATGAAAGCAGATGCTGAGACTCTTAGCCAAATTTAGGGCAGAGTTGCGGGAATCTTATGAAAGAAGGGGGAGATAGAAAGACCAGGAAGGGTCTGGAGCTCCACAAGGAGAACAACAGAACCAAATAGTCAGGGCCTAGGGGTCTTTTGTAAGACTGATACTCCAACCAAGGACCACTATGGAGATAACCTAGAACCCTTGCACAGAGGTAGCCCATGGCAGCTCAGTCTCCAAGTGGGCTCCCTAGTAAGGGGAACAAGGGTTGTCTCTGACATGAACTCAGTAGCTGGCTCTTTGATCACCTCCTCCTGAGGAGGGGGTAGACTTACCAGGGCACAGAGGAAGACAATGCAGCCAGTCCTGATATGACCTGATAGGCTAGGGTCAGATGGAAGGGAAGGAGGTCCTCTCCTATCAGTGGACTGGGGAAGGGGCTTGGAAGGAGATGAGGGAGGAAGGAGATTGGGAGGGGACAAGGAAGGGGGCTACAGCTAGGATGCAAAGTGAATAAACTGTAATAAATTGAAACTTATATTGAAAAATAATAATAAAGCTCAAAAACAGCGTGAAATAAGTAGAACAACAGCTATAATGAACTTACAAATAAGTGAAAATTATGACTCATTTCTTCTCTATGACAAAGTACTGGAGTCTGTTATATTTTTATATTCATTCTTGTATTTAAATTTAAAATAAATGAAATTAGAAATAATAATGTTTAGTCATGAGTTCATTATTCTAACATATCCCTTATCTCTTTCTTTTCTTTTTTATTGAAAATGGATTTTCTTCATACAATGAATTCTAGTTATGGTTGCTTCTCTTTTAACTATTCCCATATCTTTCCCACCTCCATACCTACCTAAATCCATATCCTTTTTTGCTCTCTCTCATTAGAAAGCAAACAAGCATCTAAAAGGGGGAAAATAATAGAATAAAATAAAAATAAACCTGAATAGGACAAAACAAACTGTTTCTTGTGACTTTTCTTTTGTTCCTTTTTTTTTTTTTTCATTTGTTTTGTCTTTCTGGCTCTTTTTACTTACTACATTTTTATTTCAAACAGAATCACATATATTCCACATGCAAATCATTACTGTAGCTAAGAATAACCTTGAACTTCAGATCTTCTTGCCTTTACCTCCTAAGTGTTTACAGGTGTGTGTCCCCATGAGTAGTTTATGTGAGCTGTGTCCCTAGAGCTCTTTTAATATATTCCTGAAGACCTTCCTTACCAATTCGTGTTTAAAGCTTCTTAGCCTTTTATTTTAATTCGATGACAAAACCATCAAACAAGAAATAAGGTAATCCGATCATGAGCCGTTAACTCAATATTTAGGTATCTCGATAGCTGGTTCTGTTTAGATAATGTGTTTTTGAATTGTTCCACTCTTCCTTCACTTTCTCTCTCCCAGTCTCACTTCCTGTTGTGTTATAACTATGCGAAGGTGTGGTGCCACCACTCCCAGCCCTAAAAGTACTTTTCTTTTTCTTTCTTTCTTTCTTTCTTTCTTTCTTTCTTTCTTTCTTTCTTTCTTTCTTTCTTT
>NW_026596064.1:6421650-6443016 GCF_907164565.1 Psammomys obesus
TTTCTTTCTTTCTTTCTTTCTTTCTTTCTTTCTTTCTTTCTTTCTTTTCGTCACTAAAACAATAAATACAAAGCAAGCTATAAACATGTTATTGGTCCAAGCAGTTTGGGGCAAAAAGAGCCCAATATTTCTTCAAGATTTGCATAATTCAGTATTTGCCCCTTACTATTTCAAAGAGTAGGCTAGACGTGTTGCTCAAATGGAGAAGAATCATGCCTAAGAAAATAACAAGAGAGGTTGTTTATAAATAGGTTTTGGCAGTATTGTTGATGTTAACTTTTCATTCTGGAAACCAAAGTTTAAAAACAGGCATATTTGAAACATTCCTAAGGAACCCTAATGAAAGAAAAGAACATTTGTATTCACCACACTAACTTTATTGCAAATATGTATGTTCATTAGGAAGATTCAAACTTTAAAAAAATACCAATTATGAGAAAAAATTATCTAGGAGTATGCAGGTGTGACTTAGCAGTAAACACTTACTATGAAGGAGCAAGGCCCTGGGTTTACTTTCAGCAACTGATAGCATTAAAAGAACTTGGTAATACTAAGTAACGCATCTAACATTACAGACTGTGTCTTCATTCACAAAAGAAAGCAGTGATTATTTAAGAATTGTCTCCAGACCAGTAGGATAGCTCTGGGGATAAGAGCAGTTGCAGGGTAAGTCTGGCTGCCTGAATTCCACCCAGAGGAACCCATGGTTGAAGGGAAAAGTAGACTCCGGAAAACTGTTTGCTAACCTGCACACACACACACACACACACACACACACACACACACACACACACAGATGTAGACACACAGATATGTACACACACACATACACACATTATACACATACAAACACAAATACAAACATACAGGTACACATACAGACACACAGACAGACAGATGCACACACACAAATAAAAACAAAGTCCTTGAAAGAAAAGTTTGAAAAAAATTCAGTAAGCGACCATCACATATACAGTGTAAAATATCAAATCTGAGTGAGTAGCACCATTACCATATTCAATATTCACCATTATTTTTCTGTGATGAGGACACTAAAAAAAAAATCTCCTCTCTAGCTATTTTGAAATACATAGTATTGTAGCTATAGTCCCTATGCTGTACTTTATTTATTTCTACGGTTTGTAGTTTTGTCTTAAACTCTTCCAACCTCGCCTACTGCATTTTCCAGTCCCTGACGACTACCATTCCACTTCATCCATTTTTGAAATCAACTTTTTTTGGGTATCCTACAAACAAGTGATATGAGGTGGCATTTTTCTTTCTGTGCCTGGCTTATTTCGCTTAATGGCCTCCTGTTTCATCTGCACCCCTGCAAATGACAGGATTTCATCATTTTTATGGCTGGAGGGTATTGCATCGTGTATAGATAGCACATTTGCTCTATGTAGTCATAAGTTAATGAGCCCTTGAGCTTTGCCCATATTAAGCAAAATGAAGGAGTGAGTGCAAAAGTCTGCTCAAGATATAGCCTGCATTTTTTTTGAGGGTATGTATACCCAGGAGTGAGAAAGCTGGATTACTTTCTTACACTTTCAGCTTTGTGGAACCTCCACTTTCTCCAACAATGCCTGTGCTGACTTATAGTTGAGCATTTAGGCGAGACAAAACCATGTATTTGTTGCTCTAAGGCAGTGGTTCTCAACTTTCCTAGTGCTGCAACCCGTTAACACAGTTCCTTAGGTTGTGGTGACCCTTCCCCACCAACCATAACATGATTGTTGTTGCTACTTCATACCTGTAATTTTGCTACTGCTGTGAATCATAGCATAAATATCTGCGTTGTCCAATGGTCTTATTTGACCTCAGAGGAAGGATCATTTGACCCCTAAAGGGGCTGTGACCCAGAGGTTAAGAACCACTGACAAAAGATTTACAAGCTAGGAGACCTAAAGATGTTGATATTTTCTTAAAATGTGATGGAGCCTGGTATCCTTCTGTAAGTCATTTAGTATTGTTTTATGACTATATTTTAATGTAAGTCAACAGTAAGCCAGCAGAACACACACACACACACACACACACACACATTCAGCAAGACTGTATCTTGCATTAAGAAAGAAAATATTGGAATACCTCATTTTTCTATTTTTGTGTCGGTTGTACATTTGATTGTTATTGAAAATTCTTGGGGCTTTCTTTTCTGTGTGATTTGTACATAGGAGCTTGAGGTTTCATTTGACTCTTAGATAAGTTCTTATTCTACACTCTTCTCCATAAATGTCTAAATGTTGTGTGTCAATCAAAATAAAACAATAATTCACATATGCCCATTTGTTCCCAGCCCTGATCTGAAAGGTTAGGGTCCTTGACCCTGCCTCCTGCCAAGTGTTCTGCCCAACACTTTGGAATGTGAACTCGCTTGAGCTAGTTAGTACTTGCTTAGCATAATTTCACTGGTCGCTTGTCTCTCTAAGGTAGTCAGGGTATATTAAAATAGTCTAAAAATAAAATCGCAATCAGTCAACCATACAGCCACCTTCCAAGGGGGAGGAAAACAGCTCCTTCTCCCAAGGGCCTGAGAAAGATCAGCTTACAAGGCTCCAGCATTGCCTAGGATCCTTCGTCCTTCATCTTGACACAGCCCAGGCCTCTGGGACGGACGTTTCACATCAGCCTACAGCCAAGGCTGCTCTCCCATGCAGTACAATGTACTCGGTTCTTCTACCCTGGCTTCTGATTGGGAGCCTGGCTGTTGGATAATGACCTTCAGGACCCTCGCACCCTTACAGTTCTTTTTTGTACAATCTTTTCTGCAATTTAAGGTCCCTGCAAGAGAGGATTGAGGAAAAGTGAAAGACTTGGCACTCTCATCCCCAGGTACCTGCAACAGAGGCCAATAGCATCAGAGACCAATAGCATCAAAAGCCAGTAACATTCCAGCTGGGCTGGCATCTGCCCATGCGTCCCTTCCCGACAGGCTGCTTGCTGCCATGAAGGATCTTCTTCAGTACTCCGCCTGCTTCTTCGCCCTTTTCTCCACCGGGTTTCTCATCGCGGCTACCTGGACGGACTGTTGGATGGTGAACGCTGATGACTCTCTGGAGGTAAGAAGCCAACGACCTAGATTTTGATCAAAAATGTCTGTCAGCCTTATTGCTAAACATAGACTTCAGGATGTCTCTCGGGATTAATGAAAGCGAGGATAGCCAGCAAGGTGAACTGATCTTTACTGAAAATTAGCACTGTCAGCTTTTTTAATCCTGACACTCATCTATGAGGTAAGCACTGTTGTCCCATTTCACAGATGAGGTAACTAAATAATCCATCTATTTTTCTAAGGATACATTTTCACATAGTGCCTGCCACAGAATCCTCCAGAAATTCACCCTTCCTTTTCTATGTATGAAGCAAAGTATGGGTATCTTTCTTTCTAAGATAAGTGTTTCAACCTTGATTGTCAGAATTAAGAGCCCTGTGAGAGACATTCTAAAGCTGATTTTTCTCAGGCGTTGAAAAAGTGAACTCTGAGAAAGACTTTCTAAAAGACAGCTAGTAACCTCAGGCCTTTGGAAAAGTGAACTCAAGACATGTAAAATCTACTTCGCTGGTGTAGCACAGAGACAGACGTGTACTTTAAGCAGGGAAAAACACTCAGTAAAAATGTCTTCCCATTGTACCTCAGTGTTCAGGAACAGGCATGGACTTAAGAAAGTAACTCCTAAAAATGATTATCCTGCAAGACTGTCGCCCACGAGTGAGATGGCTGGGTGAACTTACACTTGAGAATTTTACTTTTCTCACTGATTTTTTTCAAGTCGAAGTTTGAAAGGTTTTGCTGTGGTAATAATAGAGATGTGAGCGATGCAAAGCTGAACAAAATTCAAATTTTCCAAATTAACTGCTTTACCTAAGTAAGACTGAGAAAAATGCAAGCCAGATAAACATTATAAAGTGAGGGAACTCAGAAGAATGAAGGGTAAGCTTACCTTTTCTTTTCTGTACATCCTGGAAAACGGTCCACACATACTAATGGTGTAGAATCATGTCAATAAAGATTTTAAAAGATCTGAGGGGGGGGAATCTTATATATTTTTATTCTAATTCTGTTTACAAACTCTCAAGTTGGAGTTAAAAATGAAATTCACAATTTTTATTTCTTTTGTTGTGGAATCTTTCCCATTTTTACTTTTCTTGTGCTTAAATTTCCCCTTATTTCTACATGACATTTCAAAACCAATAGAGTAATAATTACCTCCTTAACACTGAGAGTATATATTTCTAAAAAGTGTTATAAAACGGAAGTCCTCTGGGTTGTCTGCTATGCAGTGAATCCGGCAAGGAAGTTCATCTGAGTGGTAATGAAGAAAATAAATAAATAAATTAATTAATTAAAAAAAACAGTGCCCTTTGGACAGTCCTCAGGGAAAAGCGTGGATCAAACACCATGAAGCTATTAGCTTCTCATGATCCAGGCTGCCAGTCATAAGTGATCAATAGAAAAACAGTTTGCACTTGAGCACCCTTTAAATTGAGTTTTTAAAAATGTTCTTAAAATATGTAAGATCCCATCCAAACTCATTGGTTAAACATTTTCTAAAAGAGTTTGAAAGTCTTTTTTGCTTCTAGTGAGAGTTGTTAACCTTCTGTTAAGAAACAGAGTTTTAAGAAGAGCCAGACTGGCTAAGAAGAAGACAGGAACCCCAGCATTGAAGCACCATCTTCCTTTTATTTTAGTTTGATGATCAATTTGTCATCTACATTTTACAAGAACATAGCCAGTTTAAGTGAGTGAAATGAGTAGTCCAAATTATTCACTTTAAAGAAATTCTTCCTATCCTTGGACAAATTGATATTTCTTTTTTTAAATTTTTTGTTCATTTTCAATACATCCCAACTACTTGCCCTCTTTCCACTCCTCCTAGTCCCCCACCACCCTCTCCCCCATATCCACTGCTCTTCAACTTTCCTTCAGAAGAGTACAGGCCTCTTTGGAATAGCAACCAAACACAGCTTAACATGATGCAATGAGACTAGGCACAAAACTCTCATACTAAGGCTGGATCCTATGTATGGAGGAAAAGGGTCCTAAGAGCAGGCAAGAGAGTCAGAGACACCCCTATTCCCATTGTTGGGAGTTCAACAAAAACACCAAGCTAAACAACCACAGCATGTACGGAGAAGACCAAATTCAGTCCCATCAGGCTCTGTGATTGGCTCTTGCTTCTGTTTCTGTGAGCCTCATGAGCCCTGCTTAGTTGATTCTATAGGCTTTGTTCTCCTGCTATCTCCTCAACCCCTCTGCCTCCTACAACCCTTCCTCCCTCATCACAGGTTCCCTGAGCTCCAAGCGAGGAGACTCAGTGGAGCTCTCCATTTGGGCTCTCCTTGATTCTCTGCTTTTGAAATGTCTTTTCTATTTTCTCTCAGTGAAATGTGTTCTCCAAAGATCCTGCATGTGGAAACTATCCTGTAAGTATTATCTCCGCTCCTCCCCCTGCATTCTCTGTTCACAATCACTATCAATATATTTAAAGGGACATAAGTATCTCCTAATAGTTTCTTTAATTGGTCAGGATAAAATTTATTTTGAAATAGGTTTAAGGTTCTCATAATCACTGGACCACTGAGGCTGTTCTCCCTCATTTAAAAATTACCACTGGTCCATGCTGGCATTTCAATTTCTTTATAAACAATTGTTGTAAGTTTAGTGCAATAAAAATATGAAAATAAAAACATTTGGAGAGGTAGAAGAAATATTCTGACTCACAGCTTTGTTAATACAAGCATGTTGCTTGGAAAATTGGTTCTTTGGTTCAGTTCAACTTGGTAAATACATAAAATGTAGGTCACGAAGAAGCACTGTGCCTATGATACCAAAAGAGAAAAAGCTAAAGCAGTAATGCATCTTGCCTTTCAGGAGGAGACACTGAATGCATAAAGAATAAAGATGAGTATGAACTATAACAAATGACACAGATCAGTTCATATATGAGGAGCAAATGAGCAGAATAACGCTGGAGCAGAGATGATAAAGCTGTCCATCCCCATTAGGCATATTGAAATAGTTGCCGTGAAAGAAAGGGCTTTCAAGCTAAGGCTCCTAATGATGCGATTTCAAAGGGTAGAAATGGCAGCAAGGGCTTTGGATGACAGAACAGTGTGGCAAAAAATACAGAATGAGGAAAATCTCTGGGTTTGTAAATGGATATAATTCAAAGCAAGAGGGAGAAAGAATTCAGATATTCAAGCATTTCACTTTCTTTGAACGACTGTTGGGAAAAAGCAAGTGCAATCAAAATATGTAAATAAAAGCATTCTTTGGTTTTACTTCTGTACACCTGCTGTGAAGGATAAAATTCTTTGTATTTAGTAAAAATACTTTTAAAGAAGAAAGAACTAGCCCCCAGGAAAAGCACTGGGCATGACCCAGCACAACAGGCTAAGCGGCACTCCTCTCCTCAACTTCCTTCAGTCCGTTGTTCCTGCGGAGAACTGCTGAAGAGGATGGTTTGAAAGTCTTTCAGGCCAGTGGTGACTCAGCTTTTAGCCCATAGTAACCACCTTCTCTTGGGAAAATCACATTCTTTGTCTTCAGTTCTCCTTCCTCAAAATCGAAGATGGAGTTGAATTCAATTGTACTTTTGTTAGCCTTTTTTCTTTAACATCTGGATTCCCTGACTGTCTGCAACCCCTGAACAATGGCTAGTTATTAAGGGATCAAAGATGGTCAGAGCTTTCCCAGGGGGAAAAACTTCCAATGGGAGTTCAATGTGAATAATCTTTAGCTTCACTCTTGCTCTGTATATTCATTTTCTTATTCCTACTTTCCTACCTTGCTGTCCTCAATCTAGCCTCCATCTCTCTATACTTCTCTCTTCCTCCCTCCTTCCTCCCTTCCTTGTCACCTTACCTCCTTTCCTTCCTTGTTTTCATTTTCTCTTTCATCCTCTTTCCTCTTTATGTTCTTCCCATTTCCTCTTGCCCCACAAATATCCTTTAGCACCCACAGTATGGCTATCCCTGTAGTGGATTCCTGCTTATGTGGGTTGTACACTCTGAAGCTTCTATAGATGATTCTCAGTGTAGTGAGAGGCAAAAATTTGTGAGCACATAGCCACAGTTCAGCATGCCAAGCGCTTGGGCTGAGTATGAGCAACCATGAGTGAACATTTTACTCTGTCTTGGATAATCAGTGGAGTCTTCTTAGTAGTTACATCTAAACTAGGAGTTGAAAAGCAAGTGAATGGACAGAAGTAGAAAGTGTTCTAACCAAGCAAATGGAATGCACAGAGATATAGGTGTGGTTGTGTTGTATGTCTGTGATATTATACATATTTTCTGATGTAGGTAGGGAATTACAGGGGCTAGGTAATCAAAGGCTTAAAGTATTATGCAAAATATAGGTCCAAAACCATAGGCAAGAGTGCCTAACTGTAGACAAATACACACATGCCTTTTAGTAGTATCAGCCTTTCTGGCTGCTCATGGTGGGTGGCTCAAGGGGGTAAAATGAGCAATGGAGAGGACATTCGCATATACCAGGAAGAAAACAATAGTTGTGTAAATGATAATGGTAGTAAACATAGGAAGGTGTGGAAAGATGTGGGAAACTCTAACTTAGACAGATGTGATTGGTGATTGACTGCCTGAGCACAGGAAGGTAATGGGGGTGGGGGGTGGGGAGAAAAGCCAAGTTTGAAATCTGCCTTACTGACTTGAGGTGGTTAGGGGATCACTCATCCAGTGCTCAAATGGAGATAGGAATTTCTATACTGAAGTCACGGAGCAAGCTCCCTAGAACAGCATCGGTTTTGTTCCAGGCTCAGCTTAGCATGGGGGCAGAAACAGTTCTTCGGGGGAAATCTTCCACAATACAAGGCCAATGATAACTCAGATGACTTAGCCTCTTGTGAGGATTCAATGAGCCCGCATACACAAAGTATTTACCACAAAACCAGGTAAACATGAATCAGTCAATAAATGTCAGATATATAACGATTAATTCATAGTTCATTGTTTTGTGTTGTTCTGGGGGGAGGAGATGACATTTTGTATAATGTTCACCAAACTGCGAGATTGAAGAATGAAATTCTGCTCTCATTTCTGCTATTGATCCTCATAGAGAAATGTTGTTTACTTCTCTGGACAGCGATTTGCCCAGCTTTGTACTTATGACTGATTATTGCTTGACTCAAGGAGCAAGGCAGACAATGGAGACCTGTATCTACTATCTACCTGCTATCTACCTGCCAGTGAATGCTCAAAATGAATGAGAGTTAGGAGGATTAGTCACATTATTATGGTGCTAACTATCTTGTAAGATATGTAGTTATTTATTTTCTTGCCGGGGTAGAAACAACACTTTCTTAAGAAAGTTGCTGAGGTCTCCATTATCAGAAGGGAAAATAATGTTTGCGGGGGATGATTCAATTTTCAGTTAATTTTTTTTTTGTTAATTATTTCCTGGAAACTGCTATACTCTGAGCACTGTTATGATTAAATTTTTATTACTTCTAAAGAAGATTATTCACATTAGAATTTATTTCACCCTCCTAATCAGGTTTTATCCTGGGATTTCTATTTGCCTTATGGATGCTATAATTCTTCCAGACATAAAGTGCATATTAAAATTATTATATATATGTGCTTTGATTATTTATATACCAGTTTTGCCTCCTGTTTGATTTCAAATTCCCTTAGTAGATGTTTGAAATCAAGAGTGGACTCTTATCCAGGTCATGGTTTCCTACTGCATAGAGGTCCACATTACAGGAACTTAGGGTGCATTCAGGCACATGAACTCGGGGCAGTTTTTAACAATGTATGCCATAGTGCAAAGAGAATGAACAAAAAAAATGATCTTTGAGGATTCACATTAAACCCTAAATAAGAAATATGTCTATTGTGAAACAAGCATCTTTTCAGAAGCAAGATCTTATATCTTGTTACAATATAAAGAATTAATACATGCTTTTGGCTAATCTTTTTTTAATAAGAATTTTTTTAAGGAATAAAGTTCTAGTCCCCTATGGTGTTTAACAAAACTGGTGAAAAACTGTATTTGGCCTAAATGGTGAGGCTTTTCTGCTTTGTTTTTTAAAGAGAGAAATTTTTAGAGGGCAAGGAAAAGATACCTAATTGTTATTGAGATATAATTTGTGACCTCTGATGTGGAGCAGTTATACCCACTGTGATGCTATGCTATTTTATGAAATCATTGTAATGCATGCAACAAGATAATTAAATCAAAATTTAAGTGTTTACATAGGGATGTAAGTCATTTAGCCAGAAGAGTTCTGGTAGCTGGCACCACAGGACAGAGAAGCCTTAAAGGGCAAATGCTTTGACATTCTAAATAGCCAATTTCAGGACTAAGGAACTAGTTTGTGACACTATAGCTCACTGGAAAATGTCCTCATTGATATAATTTCTAACGGAATTTAGAGCAATACTAGTTGTAAACTTTCCAGTCTGAATACAGTGATTCCAGTTCACACATTTAACTGTTGTGATTTGTTGATTCTGCTTAAAAGCACATATGAAGCCAGGCACAGCGGTGCATCTTTATAATTCCAGAACTCAAGAGTCTGAGACAGGAGGATTGTTGCAAGTCTCAAGAAAGCTTGGGCTACTGACTGAGTCTCTCTTACATCTAACCAGAAGGAAAAGGAAAATTTAACAACTGACCATATGCACATGGGAAGCAAAAAGTTCCTAGTGTGGTATTGACCACTTTGCACTTCAGACCTTAAGGCAGTTAGTGTGCATTTATCTGGATTGACATAAAAATGACAGACTTTTTCCTCCAGAAAATATCTGTTGAGCATCTATTATAGTATATCAAGAAGGAATGGAATCCTTGAAGCAAGGAGCTACATCTACCCTGCTTGTTGCTGCCTTCCCAGTATTAGTTGATATGCCGATTAGAACATGACAAGAGTCCAGTGATACAGATCAGAACACAGCATTGTAGACAAATTCCTGTGGGATCACAGTAGGAGGAGATAAACTCCAGGTGGAAAGAACATGGAGGAATGTCTTTGAAAGGCAGCTTGAATTCCAGGTAGAAGTGTATCAAGCCAAGAGCAAGGAGCATTAGTTTTCGTATACGCCAGGTTTGAATAGTTCAGTGTACTGGGGAGCCAGGTAGCTGTCGGTGCACGAGTGAGGTGGTCTTTGTGGGGACATGATGAGAACACCCCCGTCTGAATGCAGGCAGCCTACTCACTGTTGCTAAGTGCTGCCATCCACAAAGAAGTCAGGAGACAACGCTGACCAAGGAGGTAAGGGAAGAAGGGAAGCCAGGTATCTGGGTTGTCTCTCCCATTTTGAGGATTGGTGAGCCGACAGGAGATGTGCTGCGCCTTTTGCTTTGTTGCCACCTTGGAAAACTTCATCTCCTTGTGTGGGAAATGATCCATGCATGTCTCACTCTCCAGAGAAATGACATCACTGAAGCATAAATCCCTTCAGCATTGCTGTCTGTGTTATTTATACAAATCCCAATTGCATGTTAAAAAGGAAAAAAAAAAAAGCTCAAAATTAGAATTCCCTATTTCAAATGACCTCGTAAGATTAAAAAATTTAATTCCCGTTTTACAGTTTTTGCCCTTTCTGAAATGTTAGCCACACTATTTAAGCACTGGTTAGCCTTTAAAGAGCCTTATTTTAAGACTTTGAAGAACTTCCGTTGGCTTGCCTTGAAAAACAGTTGCTAATAAGCCATTTTATCACAGGCAGTGAGGTTGGCTGAAAGTAATAGACTATAGCAAGGAGGGATTTCATAAAACGATAACATAAAAGTCCTTTAACCTTGTATTTGTGCACAAAGGCACCTTTAAGGGTGTCTGCAGTAAGTGCTGTATTAAACACAGAAGTTTGGTTAATTACAGCCACCATTCTCACGTATCTTAGCTGAGTGTGAATACCAAGCGATTTAATGGTGTGCCCCTAAGCATTAATACCTAATGAAACTGGATGCCTTGTTTCCTCTAATGACCTCATTGCTTTTCGAAATATGGTCATGGCAAGTAAATGATCAATAGCCTTGAAATTGACACCGTCACTGGACTGTAGCTGAATACCCTGCTTATTAAGGATGGTGTGTGAGTTACACCCTATGTGGCAGGAACGGTCTTGTATAATGTAACAAGAATGCTTTGCCAGCTGCCTGTAGAAAAATGTGAACTATCACTGATGGCAAAGCAAGAGCTTCGTGTCCAAGGTGCACCATTCTAATCACGGTAAGCTGGATTTGTGAGCTGAGGGACTGAGGACGTGGGAACTAAGGAGACCTGCTTCTCTTCATAGGATAGCGGAGACAGTATGTGGCCTACCTATCGGTTTCCTGGGGCTACCATCACAAATGACCTTAAGGAAATCATTCTCTCACTGTCCTGATGGCCAGAACTTTAAAAATCAAGGTCTTTACAAGGTTCCGCTCGCTGCCGCTGAAGCTTCAAGGGAGAATGGCTCTCAGTCATACCAGCTTGTAGTGATTGTGAGTTGTTCATGACTTGTGACAGCGTGTCTCCCAACTCTGCAGGGGTCCTGTGGTCCCCTTCCTTCCTGCCTGTGCTTTCCCTTTGTGAACATATGAGAAAAACATCATTATCCAACAGTTCAGAATCCACTTGTATAGCCGATGTGATGCCCTCTTTTCAAGCCCTCAGCTCAGTTACCTCTGCAGAGTCATAGTCATAGGTTCTGAGGATTGAGGATTGAGTCAGTGAGGTTGTCATTTATTTTATTACGTCTTCATTTTTACTATCATCATTTTTAGTGAAACTCAATATAACCACTGCATCAGTCACAGTATTTAGAAATTCACTACCATTTTCATTTGAGTTAATAATTTATAGTGTGTATTAGCAATTTTTTAATATTTTTAACCAACCTATCATTATCTCCCTTATGCAGATAAGGAAATTGAGATTCAAAAAAGAGAAGATTTTACCTAAGATTACAACCTAACTATTAAAAATGTCAGTCTGTGTTGAAAGCTTTGGTCATATATGTGTATATGTGCATATCTTTCTTTAGAAACCAATGTGTCAGGTCTTCAAGATGAATTTTCCTCATTAGAGTTTGACCTCTGTGTTCCCCTGGGTCACATAATCTTGCATAAAATCTAGAGCATTACTTCCTATTTGAATGTAGGAACAGCTCGCCAAAGTAGTGATTTGAAGGATGAGAGCCTCAGCAGGAGAATCAAGTTAGGGCCACTTCACTGAAGGCTGTCTTCCAATACCCAAGTACCAAATACGGGATACCTTATCCTGAAATAGATTTTTAAACATGGTTGTAATTATACCATAAACAAGGCTTGAGAACACACACACAAGGACAGTTCAGTTGGAATCTTGTCTCCTGCATCATTATTATTGAGTGTGCTGTTACAGTATTTTTCCTTCTCCACTCCTCCATTTTCCTATTTGTAAATGGATGATAACAGCTTATTAATGAGCTTTAATAAACAAATGACATAACAATATGGTTAAATAGCCCATACTTTAAAGTGTAGACTCAATATAATTGTTGCTCATTATTGGTTGTAAGTATTTTACACAAAAGGCAATCGTGAGAGTGTCAGTAGAGTTTTAGCAAGCCCCAAATAGGTCTAGGGGCAAGAGTTTCGGAGAGTTCATGTTACTGTGCAACTATGCTCAAATTAATAGGATTTACTTTTTCGAAAATGTTCTTCTGTCTTTTCCCTTCCCGTGGACACCATTTCAATGCCTCTCCCTTTGCAGCTCTTTCCCACCTACTACGTTATTTATTCTTTGGGAATGGGGATTAAATTTGACTTTCTACAATAACTCTAAAGGTTTTCTAAGCTAGCTTTAGATTTCCAAGGTAATGGGATCTGTAATTGAGCCTGAAGAAACAATTCATATTCATGAGCTCTGTCAAGAATACTTGAAACTGGTGTCTGTTGAGATGTTTACTATTGTTTTTAAAAAGCTTATTGTGACTTACAGTCCACCGATAAAGGATTAGAAGAATCAGAACACTGGTACCTTTTGGCTCAAAGTGGACATTGTCATCTGCATGCCAATTTCAAATAAAAGCGCCTTACAGCTGTCTAATTATATTAGATTACTTCTCAGTTCCTTTATATTCATGTCATAGCTTAAACATTTGCAATATGTCAGTATAGCAGAGAATAAGACAATCAAGGACTCTCAGTCATTTATTGTTGCTTTTTTTCATTTGCTGGTTTTCTTTGCTAATTTTAAATTTATGAACCTCATATAAAACAGCATCTTTCTTCATGAAAGTCAATGACCATAATGAAGATTCATTAATGTGCATTGCTGATAGACTTGAGACATTAACATTATCATCTATTGTTTCATAGTTTTATTTATGAGTAAATGTTATCACATGGAAGTGAAATAGATTACCTTTATGTTAAAGCATGACTCAAAGACAGAAGAATATATTCAGTTCTGGTTTTATCCCCCTCAGCCATGACTTATTTTTCCACACGTCCCTTCCAGTCAGGAAGTAAATTCATTTCTTGGCCCAGAAAGCCTATCATTGCCATTGTTTAAGGGAATATGTTATAATGGAATTGCTGTTATATAAATAGAATTCTAGTTACTGTGCTTTGATAGCAAACATGATAGCTGAGTTTTTACTTGGCCAAGAGGAAATGAAGTTGGTTCTATGAGTTGTCTCACACAGTGTCTTTTCCAACCTTCAGGTGAGCACAAAATGCCGTGGCCTCTGGTGGGAGTGCGTCACAAACGCTTTTGATGGCATTCGCACGTGCGAAGACTATGACTCCATATATGCAGAACACTCCTGTACGTATACTGTAACCCTTCCTGTGTACCAGGAGGGGTGTGCCAAGGGATCCTAAGCTCAAGTTTATGTTTGTCTGTTGTATGCTCCATAAAGGCTTTAATTTCAAATATTAACAGTTAGAAATGGATATCATTTTTGAAATGTGAATTGAAACATTATTTTATCATATTTCACCTTTCATTCTGATTTTGTAAATTACTTATGGTAGAAATATTATCTTAGCTATGAAGCAAAGGAGCTGACTCAATGCCTTATAGACAGTAGGCTTATAATAAATATTTCAGAAATTAAAACTTACCCTCTGGGTGTTGTGATTTTTATCATTAGAATTGACAACCTAGATGAATAGAATCTATTGATGTGTTTCAACTATGACTTAGCTCAAGTATAAAATTTGCTGGTGTTTTTTACTTGAAGATTTGCTAAGACAGAGTAGTAGAGACAGCGAGAGAGAGAGAGAGACAGAGACAGAGAGGAGAGAGAGAAAGAGAGAGAGAGTCAAAGGCAGAAGATGAAGAGATGCTTAAATGAGAATGCCAGCACATGTGAGGTACCATTAGCCTCTGTGTTGGAGACAACTCTTTCATCTTCCTTTCTTTTAGCGCAAAATAATACCTAGATATTAGCAAGGTCATGTTCCCATGAATAAAGCAATCTTTTAAATTAGCAATCCATTGCTGATGCCCTCAATCCTTCTCCACAGGATTGACTTATTCACTTAGAACTTTGAATCATGCCAAGAAATACCAGTCCCACTATTAAGGGAAAGGGCTATTATGCCTTTCAAAGCCAATGATTGGTGAGGGTTCCACACAGTACTGAGATAAATGAAAAGTGGGTTCTCTGGAATGTGCCATCTCCCCAAGACATCTGTTTCAGTCCAGGAAAAGCACTTAAACAGAGCATCTTCAAAACATGTTCATCTGCTATTTGAAAGTTTGGTGTCTGAGATAATTTTTGCCATAATTTATCAGGCCTTTTAATTAAACTTTTGCTTAGAAAATCATAGAACTTCCCCCTTTCCACCGTATATTAACGTTAGCTTTACACACACACACACACACACACACACACACACACACACACACGCATGCACACACAGATAAAATCTTGATTTGGCTGGAACACACATTTACTCTGAGACTTCAGAGGCAAGGGGAAAGAAGTTGGCACACACATTTACTCTAAGACTTCAGAGGCAAGGGGAAAGAAGACCCCTGAATTCAAGGCCAGCCTAGTCTATAGAGTGAGTTCCAAAACTGCCAAGGTTACAAGAAGAAACTGTGTCTCAAAAAACTAAAACTAAAACTTAAAAAAAAAATTCCTGGTTTGATGGGTAGGAATGGGAATTTATGCCAGGCTCTCATTCTATCCCAAAAATGTAATGTGTAGACAAGCTCAGAAGACAAGCATTATTTATTTCCTTATTTGTTTGTTTGTTTCTGCTTGTATATGTGTGGATTTGGACATGCCCTGGTGCAGTTGTGTGGAGGTCAGAGAGTCAGTTTCTTCTTCTTGAGTTTCAGGGCTTGAACTCGGATCTTCAGGCTTGAGAACAGATACTTTTACCTGCTGACCATCTTGTGGGTCTGGGAAGTCAAGCAAAA
Organism: Psammomys obesus; assembly: GCF_907164565.1. Lineage (NCBI taxonomy): Eukaryota > Metazoa > Chordata > Mammalia > Rodentia > Muridae > Psammomys > Psammomys obesus. The sequence continues at coordinate 6,437,031 of NW_026596064.1, forward strand.
GTAAAAACTTTTAAAACATTAAATACTGGTATCTACAGTCATGGAAGAACTAGAACCATTCATAGGGGAAATGGCTGTTGATACTTTAAGAAGCTTCTTTTTAGTGCTTTCCATGTACGAGGCTCATGTTAATGCTTTCATGTTAGTGCTTTGTTCTTGCTTACTGTTTCCAAGTGGTCAAGAACTCCCACTAAATACATGTTTAAAGACAACAATGATAAAGATGTGTTCCAGAAAAATAACATCTCTATATCCTCTGGGTTAGGAGACTATCTATGAGAAGTAGAGATTTCTCTTCATTTTTCTATTAAATTCATAGAACTAATTTAGATAATTCCTGCAATCTGTCCTGTATGCCTAGGGTGTGTAGCCCCAGACAGACATTTGTCCTGGGGAGCTTCTCTTGTAAAAAATAGTTTAAGCAACCACAAATAAAAATATTAACTCTCTTCTGGTAGCCAGGACTCAACCCTCTCAAAGAGAAATTCTTCCATAGACAGCATAAATATTTGCTTGTAGATCTGCCTTTCTGGAGACTGACCATGGACTCAAGTCCTAGAGCTTCACAGAGACCCTCCATATAAAACAGAACATGGAAGAATCTCTACAGGAAGAGGAAACTAGAGCCCATGGAGTTATGCACAAAATCAGAATATTTCATCCTAACGGCATTAATGGCTTTGGGTGGGCCAAATTTTTCTCATTAGTAGGAGGCCCACTTATTTATGCCACAGATGGTAAAAAAGGTGTGTTGAATTAAAGGAAAATAAAAACAATCTAGCCTATAAAGTTTAATCTTTATAATCTTTCTTTTAGTTTCCTGGACATACACACACACACACACACACACACACACACACACACACACACACACGGATCATTTGATGTTTCTGAAATAATAACATTTTAAAGGTCAAAATCAAGTCTAAGGACAAATACATACCCAGGTACATCGGTAATTGTCTTGGTTTCTTTTATAGTTGCTGTGAGAAAGTTCTCTGACAAAGGCAATTTAGGGGAGGAAGGCTATATTTTGGCTCACAGTTAAAGGGTTCAGTCTACCATGGCAGGAATCAAGATAACAGGAACGTGAGGAAGCTGCTGTTCCCATCACACTCACAGTTGGGAAGCAGAGAAGGGTGCACGCTTGTGTTCAGTACACTTCAATTTTTTTTTTATACAGTCCATGACCCAAGTCCAAGAAATGGTGCCTCACACTTTTAGCACAGGTTTTACAAGTCCTGTAATCATGTTGACAGTCAGTAGTAACAATCACAATAACATATGGAAATAAAGAGTGTATTCACCTGCTGATAAGTTAGGAGGGAATTTTCATGCATTTATTTTTGTTTTCTTCTGCAGAGATATCATATATATCTTAAAATTTTAAACAGGAAAAATTTGGCTCTATTTTCACAAAAATAAACCAGAATTTTATCTCCTCTTCGGAAAAAAGTATTTAAAGGCAACAAGGTCCCAGATTATTATGAAAATAAAATATAATTAGGATATAATGAATTGGATACATATATTAATCTTTTCTATGATCCAGGTAACATAATAGCGGTGCATACCCTATTTGTGATGTAATTTCCTTTTCCCTAGTATTTAGGATCAAACACAAGGTCTTTGCATGCCAGTACAGTGTTCTGCCTCTGAGCCATAACCCCAACCTTTCTTACATAGAATTCTGTGTAGCTGCCACTCAGAGTTTTGATTCCACGGCTACAGTTTCTTTATGATAGTTTTGAATTTCATGAGAAATTATAGGCACTATATAATTGATGTCTGTATAAATATAAAACCTGAAGTCTGTGAGTAGCCTTATGTTGCTGTGTCTAATCTTGAGTTCTGTGATATTCCCAGGGGAGTTAACCTCTCTCTTTTTCTCTCTGTCTCTCCCACTTCTGGCACTGTGCTCCTCCAGTGAAGCTGGTGGTCACTCGAGCACTGATGATTACAGCTGACATTCTAGCTGGCTTTGGATTTATTACCCTGCTTCTTGGTCTTCACTGTGTGAAGTTTCTACCAGATGAGCCACACATTAAAGTCCGCCTCTGCTTTGTTGCTGGGACCACATTACTCATTGCAGGTACTGGTCTTGGTTTATTCTATTCAGAAACCCTGAGGTCCTCATCATCCTTGGGTTGTGCTATACGAATTTATCATTTCTCCACATTTAAGACAGATTATCCATATCCTGCCTCCCAACAGTGTATAGCTCATACATACACCCAGTAAATATATTTAACACTTAACATTGTATAAATTTGTTTAAGAAAGATATTTAAGAGTCCACTGAATACTGTTTTTTTTTTATTAATTCAGAAATGTAGAAATAAAAGTTACTGAAGAAAATCCTTGTAGGTATTAACAAAAGAGATCATCAAATTAAGTGGTCTGAGATAGTTAAGGATTGAAATCATTGCCTTGAATTTGTCTGCAATACACATAAATTTTTAAAGCATGCATTCTGCTTTGAAGTTTGACAAAAGGTATTTCCAAAATAGTTGGCAATTGTCACAATATTATAGAAATGGATGGTAACTTATATCTGTTTCTAATGGCTTTAATAGCTTTGGTGAAAATTATAAACGCAAATAATGTTCAAAATAGATAGTACCAACTCTTGAGGAGGGAAGATTTTTTTTTCCTCGGAGGGTAAACATTTTTTTTAAATACTCTTTCAACAAATTGCTTTGTCTTACGCTTGTCACCTTTCTCTTTTAGATCTAGCCTATAATATACAATTTGTACTTAAAATAGTAAAATCAGTGTGCTATCATTTCAAGCCACTCAATTTTTATAAAGGCTAATCTGTGGGCTATAGTCAAAATGTAAAAGAAATGCAATTTCTTGACCCATTCTGACATGGTGTGAAATATGGTATAGTAGTTACTAGAAAAGAAAGGCAGTTTTTACATGGGATTTGTTTATCTCTCCTCTCTCTGCTCCCAGCACACTGAACGGAACAGTATTGGGCACAGGTTACATGTAGGTATTTGTATTTACCTGTATGCATTTCTGGCAGAGCCTGGTTTAAAGTGAGTGTTGACTGTGTATCTGGGACACCACATATCCCAGTTAGGGTTACTATTGTTGTCATGAAACACCGTGACTGAAAGCAAGGCTGAGAGGAATGGGTTCATTCGGCTTACACGTCCATTACTGAAAGAAGTCAGAACAGAAAGTCAAACAGAGCTGGCACCTGGAGTCAGGAGCTGATGCAGAGGCCACAGAGGGGTACTGCTCACTGGTTTTCTCATCATGAAATGCTCAGACTGTTTTATTTTTTTATTTAATTTTTTTTTATTATTTATTGCAATTTATTCACTTTGTATCCCATCTATAGCTCCATCCTTGATCCCTCTTAATCCTGCCCTCCCGCCCTCTCTCCTTTATCCTCCCATGCCCCTTCCCAGGTCCACTGATAGCAGAGGACCTCCTCCTCTTCCATCTGACCCTAACCAATCAGCTCTCATCAGGACTGTCTTTCATAGTCTTCCTCTGTGGCCTGGCAAGGCTGCTCCCCCCTCAGGGGGAGGTGATCAAAGAGCCAGCCACTGAGTTCATGTCAGAGACAGTCCCTGCTCCCTTATTAGGAAGCCTACTTGGAGACTGAGCTGCCATGGTCTACCTCTGTGCAGGGGGCCAGGTTATTTCCATGAATGATCCTTTCTTGGAGTATCAGTCTCAGAGCAGATCTCTAGGCCCAGATTTTTTGGTTCTTATAGAACCTAGGACCACCAGTCCAGAGATAGCACCACCCACAAGAGTCTTTCCCCTCCCCTATCATTACTAACTAAGAAAACGCCCACAGGCAGATCTTATGGAGGCATTTTCTCACCTAAGGTTCCCTTCTTTCAGATAACCCTCGTTTCTGTGAAGTTGACATAACTGTGCAGCGCAGCAGCCTTACTTGCTGGTGTTGACTTTGTATCTGGGACAGCACAATTTGCTTTTGAGTGTTAACTGTGTATCAAGGACAACATGGTGGCATGTGGGTATTTGTGAGTGTTGGCTGTGCTTCTGGGACAGCACAGTTTATGTAAAGATGTTGACTGTGTATCAGGAATAACTTCCATCATGGATATTGGAAACACAGAACTTTTCAACAGCATTATTTTCTATTGAAAATTAAGGTCAAAGTCCCAGAGGGTGGTGGCACATGCTTTTAAAAACAGCACTCAGGCGGTAGGTAGATCTTGGTGAGTTCGAGGCCAGCTTAATCTACATACTGAGTTCCATGACAGCCAGTCCTATGTAAAGAAATCCTGCCTCTTTAAAATATTTTTTTGAGACGGGATTGAGACCAGATTTTAAAATAGAAGAAAATTAATGTATAATGAAAAAAGAAGTTCTATGTAATTTGTTTCATGTTTTCTCTGTTTTCAAATTTTGTTTTTAAATATTTTCATTTATGAAACTGTCATGAGCCACATAAGACATTCTGTTGAAGGACAAGCCATATGTATGCTGGGAGCCTCAGGAGATCATAATGGAACTAATGATTTATTTTACCTAGCTTTGCAGTAGCTGTCCTATCATCATAGCATAAAGCGTTACATATTGTGGCAGTGTTGGCACAGATGAACACACACAACTACAGCATATGCAACTTGGTGATGGTAATGTATGGAATGTTGCAAGACTGAATATTTCACATATGTTATCATTAGTTTAGAGTCTATCCATCCACTTATAGAAGTGTTTCCTATAAAGCCTTACGGCTGACTCCTGTTGCTCATGGCTGCTGCATTTCTTCACTGCATTGCGCTGCATTGTTTTTTCTTGATGTTGACCTCAATTTGGTATTGTTTTGTTTACTATCGCCTTGGAAGCAATGAGCTATGATATTTTTGTATATGTGTAAGTGCACACACACACAAGCATGACACGTAGCTCAACTGTACAGCAGGCCATCACACAAATTCCTCTGTGAAGTGACACATGGCTGTTCAAAAATAACTTTGGAAAAATGGGAAAATTGTAATAAGAAAAATCATAGTGATCATTTCAGAGTTCAACAAAGAGCTGAGCAGTGCATCATTTCATCTCGGTGTTTTGTTTTGGGAAGAGGGAAGCTGAGAGGCAATGATTGAAGCTGTCAAAACCTCTACTGTCCGTGAATCACCGTAGCGGTGTTACTGTTCTCCATGGCCCTGTGCGTTTTGAACAGTAAGCCGGCCCTTGTGAGAGAGTACCCTGACTTATTCCTGATCTCCTTCATTTCTCTCAGGTGCCCCGGGAATCATTGGTTCCGTGTGGTACGCTGTGGATGTTTATGTCGAGCGCTCTTCTCTGATTTTGCACAATATATTTCTTGGGATCCAGTATAAATTTGGTTGGTCCTGCTGGCTTGGAATGGCTGGGTCTTTGGGTTGCTTTGTGGCAGGAGCTCTCCTCACCTGCTGTTTGTACCTTTTTAAAGGTAAGAGCAAAGCGAAGTAAGAGTCTCTCTTTCACTGTCACCTTCTCCAACCCAAAGGAAACACATCCTATCAGAACAAATGCCTCCTATATCCTCCACATGTGAGCTTGTTCAAAGACAAGTGAATTGCATAAAATCAAGGTTTGTTCCCCCATAGTAGACACTAATGGAAAGGAAGCACCGAGATGTAACTCTTTCTTGCATTCAAACTTGCACTAGCGGTTTATGCACAATGATCATTGTCATGCATCCAACTTCACTAAATTGGCTAAATTTATGTTTAAGGTTAAAAGGAGAACCTGACTGAGAGCCAGTAAATATTCACTGGTAAAGAACTTCATGTATGATATCAGTTTTCCAAAAATCTACCTAAAGTACCAAGATTCCTTCATATTAAAACAAAGGAAATTATTCAGCCACATTTTCAATCTAAAAATAACCTTCAGGTTGAAATACTCAGAACTTCATCTGAGATTTAGGATTCTTAGATGATTTCAACTGAGACTCCTGTGTGTGTGTGTGTGTGTGTGTGTGTGTGTGTGTGTGTGTGTGTGT
>NW_026596064.1:6443026-6492298 GCF_907164565.1 Psammomys obesus
TGTGTGTGTGTGTGTGTGTGTGTGTGTGTGTGTGTGTGTGTGTGTGTTGTGTGAGAAAAATTATGTACGAGCATGTGTGTGTTTGTGTATACCTATGCATGTCTTTGTGTGTGTGAATGTGTGTATCTATGTGCATGTGTTTGCATGTATATATGTACATATATGTTTTGCATGCATGTGAGAGTATGTGTGTCTGTATCTGCGTTTTGCATGTATGTATGTACATATGTGTGTGTGCATGCATGTGAGTGTGTGTGAATGTATGTGTGTATGCCTGTATGTGTCCATGTGTGAGTCTTTGTCTGTTTTGGAGAATAACATAAAATGACTATTTTTTTCATTTTGAAAGTTAAATGGGTCATATGTATTTTTATTTCTCTTGGTTTATCTCTTTCATCCAGATGTTGGGCCTGAGAGGAACTACCCTTATGCCATGAGGAAGCCCTATTCAACCACAGGTGTTTCCATGGCCAAGTCCTACAAGGCTGCTAGGACAGAGACAGCCAAAATGTATGCTGTGGACACCAGGGTGTAAAATCTGCCAAATATCAATCTGTGTTGTTTAATTAACCAATCAATGTGGTCAAGCTAATAAAATAACTGATCGATTTTGGTGCATTTATTTATGTTTCAAATTCGACTTCATTAATTGGTGGTTCAATCAAAATATTTGATTCTTCTGTCAGTTCTCCTGATTCTCTCTGCTGTCCTCCCCCCCCCCCACAGTCTCACTGTATTTTAAGTTAAGGCTGAGAGAATGTAGAAATATGTTTCATATGTCTTTATTGCTTTTGGAGATTATGGCATGGTGATATTAAAGAGAAATGATGTTTCAGAAACACAAAGCAATTTTAAACAGGTCCAAGGTTCTAATTTTGAAAGGATTGGGAGCTCTTAGCTCTTCCTGACTCAAAGCACAATTTTTATACTCTCCAGAATTCGTCAATAGCTTGAAGGAAAGTTATTGTTCTAAATTTAAACTTGTATATCAGAATTTCCCATACTCGGATATTATTAAAATGGAAACAGAAAATACCAGCATCATGTATCAGCCTCCAGTTTGGGCTGCAGATTGGAACTTCTACTTCACACTCTAAATGCCAATGCCAAATGCTAAGATAATGTTGGAGTCAAGGGTGATGTCTCCTCATAATTGCAAGAGATCATAGTAAACTTTTCATAGCACCGCAAATCTGCCTATACATTGTAAAATTACTGTTCTACTGTACAGTAATTTGAGCAGGGAGTCAGTCACATGTAGGTTGAAAATCTAAAGTGTTCCACATTAGAATTCACCTGTTAGGATACCCACACATCACCAGATGCTCAGCATCCAGCTGCTGACTAGACAGTACGTTACCAAATGTGGAACATATTCACTGATTCTAATATTCTAGAGTTGATTCTTGAGTCTACTGAAGAAATTCCTCATGAAATATGTGCAGTTTGTTTTTAGAATAAAAAAAAAAAGAATATAAACACATAAAGGAGCCAGTGTAGACTCTTAATGAGTTACATGCATATTTATAACATGAGCATCTTGAATATTTTAAATCATTAAGTTCTTTGAAAGGTAGACAATTTAATCTCAAATTTTCTGATTTCTTCTAATTCAAACAGATAACATTAATACTTCTTGTACTATCCTAAAAAAAAACCAAACAAACAAACAAACAAAAAAACATCAAATTTAAAAAGAAACTAAATAAAAAAACCCTAAAATGTAGTTCTTTGGGGAATAAAGGGAAATAAAGTTGTGGATCCCTCCATTCCTCCCACCCATACAAAGGAGTGCTTCTAACTCAGAAAGCTGAGAACAATGTGAAAGGAAAATGACAGAACCCACTGTGTGTGCTGAACTCACGGAGATGTCACAGGTGTCCTCTTACTATCCTACTCTCTTCTGGAGAGATTAATCTCAGCACTAGGAACAGCTGGCTTCTCCCATCACATCCCATGGATGTCATTAAAGGGTGATTGACACATAAAAATTTACAGATTGTGGGTAGTACTAACACGGATATTATTCTGCGCATTTCAAAACATTTTGTGCTTTTCTTCTTCAAGCTTGTTTTTGTTTGTTTGTTTGTTTTAATTTTGAGTATTGGTTGGGGTGCATGGGTATGTGCCTGTCTGTACATTTGTCCATGTGTGTTTAGGGGCCAGAGGAAGATGTCAGTTGCAATAGCGTTAATTCTCAACTTGAAGCAATTTAAAACCATCTGCGAAGAGAGTCTCGAAGAGGGATAGTGGTAGATCATGTTGGCCTGCAGATGTGTTTGGGGTGCTTATTTTGACTGTATTGATTGAGATGGGATGATCACCCACTGTGGGTGACATGAAGTCCTCCGCCAGGGGTTCCCAGACTGCAAAAGAGGTGAGAGAGCAAACTGAGCTCAAGCATCCCTGCACTAATTAACTGGCTTCTGCTCTTGACTATGGATGTCATGTGACTAGCTGTTCCATGTTTCTGCAGCCTTGGTTTCCCTACAGAGATGGACTGCAAACTGAGATTTGGAACCACATAAACCCTAGAATAAACTCTTTTGTTAGGATACTTTATCACGGCAACAGAAAATGGAACTAAGATATCAGAAGTCCTCCCTCACTCTCATCGCCTCAAAACAGGGTCTCTCTGTGAACCTGGACTTGGCAGCCAGCCAGCCTCATCAACCCTCCATCTGTGCCTCATACCACGACAGCCCTCCAGTGCTGGGGAGACAGGTTCACACAACCTCTCCCAACTTGGGGATCCAAACTCAGGTGCTCGTGTCTGAGCAGCAAATGCTTTTAACCACTGAGCAAGCCTTCAGCCTCATTTTTTTTCTCTTTCTACTTTGATTTTGTCACAGTATCTATCATGCTTTAGATATTCTAATAAGTATCTTACGATTCTCTGAGGAAAGACATGGAAATTAAATAGTTCTCTAGATTATAAACGGTTTTTGAATTTTAAAGATTTTAATTGTATGACACTATTTCAGAGACTGGTCATAATTCATATACATAATTATTTTTAAATTTTTTTTATTGATTAAACTGTTTTGTATGGCTTAGAAGTAATATCTGCATTTGGGATTCTGAGAGTTATTTGAAATATTTATTCTTAATACACTATATTTAATAAAACATCACAAACTAAGCACAAAACATATATTTTTGTATGGTAGCAGATGTAAATCAGGTACTAAATAGTTTTAAGGATTAATGTGACAGAGTGATTGCTCAAAATGCCAGCAAAGAAAAAGATAACATAAGCCAAAGTGTACGCACATGACACTCTTATGTTCAGGCATGAAAACAGTAAAAAAGATACTGAATTCTAACTTGCTGCATGCACTGAAATTCACCTTTTGCCATTGTGTACTTATATATGCCGTTACAGGAAGAGGTAAACTACAAAAAAATCGAATACATTTTATTTAAATACCGTGTTGATATTATTTTCATCACAACCAAATAACTGAGAAAAGCACAGTAAGACGGGTGTTGTTGTTTATTTCGGTGTCGCTCCGTATTTCAGAGGTGCCAACCCTCACAAGAAAAGTATGTCAGAGCAGAGAGCCTTCATCCCGACCAGGAAGCAAATGGTAGAAGGTAGGACCCAGGACAAGATGTAGACGGCAGGGACACATCCCCAGGGACAGAGTCTCAGCACATGGCCCCAGTGACCTTGCAAAAACTCAGCATCCAAATCAGGACACTTTGACAGTAAAAGGGAAGGCCACTCATGTGAGGAAGGCTTGGAGACATCGGAAGGTATGTCCCTTTATCAGCTGACAAGAATGGTGTACAGGTTTTCAGGACTACGCATTTTAAAATATCATCGGGGACCCAGAGTTTCTTTAATTGAATCCACTCTACTTATTTTATTTCTCAAATTATTATTCTTTGGTTAGTAGAGGCTTCGTCAACTACCTCATATTTTTTTTCCACTTAGATTCCTGCTATTGGTTTTCAATAATGTAATGTTGAAGGACATACATAAAAGAATATGTAATGACCAGAGAGTTGCAGTGTGAGTTTACCTGTGCAGTAGGGGATATGCTATATTAGTTTCTCTCTTATTGCTGAAACAGAATATCTGAAAATGTCTAAATGCAGAAAGAGTTCATTTAGACTATCAGTTTCAGTCCATCTTTGTGTGGAGAGCCTTCTGGGGCAGAGTAGCTCAGGTCATGGTAGACAGAAGTCAGAGACAATAGTGCTATCTAGCTTTCTCTTTTCTCCCCTATACTGTAAGCCTGTCCAGATTCAGGGCAGGGTTTTCCTCCCAGTGAATTAGTTCTGGAAATCTCCTCACAGGCCCACGCAGAGGTGGGCCTCATGATGTCCGCGGTGCCTCTCAGTCTGTTCCAGTTTTCAATCAAGATGAAACATGAAGGCACAAGAAGAGACAATTGCACTCCCAACCCCACCGCTCTACCCCTTTACCCCCCCTACCCTAAGACGTCTTGACCCTGCCCACCAGCCATTACCCCTCTGTTCCTGGGGCAACAATTATCCTGTTTCAAACACCCTAGATTCATTTTATCATTTTTAAAATAACTGTCTATTTATCACTCCTGTTTGTCTTCTTTCCCTTTGTATCATATCGTGAGGTTTAAGATACACCACATGGTTGCATGTAGCTATGTAGCTAATGTACTTCGGGCTATTAATTTTGTAACCATACCTGGCTGCATGAACACGCTCCCAAACTTTCTTTCAGTAGCGATAGATACTTGTTTCCAGTATTTTCCTATTACAAATGATGTTGACTCTAGCGCTCCTGAATGTGGTTTCGGCAGATGTCTGCTCTCACTTTTCTTGGGAGCCTCCCTGGGAGTGAGTTGCTTTATCACATGGATGTGTACGCTCACCTATAATGGGTAGTTTCTGAAGTGCTCGTACCAACTTCAGTCTCACAGATGTGTGAGAATTCTAGTTGCTATACACCCTTGTGAACACCAGTGTTCTCTCTTCCTATAGCCAGTCATGTGTGTATACACTGGCAGTAAAAAATACAAAATTAAAATTGTATTTAATTTCAGTTTCTCTAGTGTTTAGTAGACTAATGCTTGCTTTGTAAGTTTATTGGTCACTTGGCTTTCATATAAATGAATTTAATACTCAATGTGATTACAAGGTTTTCTATGCGTTCCCTATTTTTTATTTCTTATTGAATTCCAGGTAATTATCATATATTTTGACATAAGACTCTGATCAGGGATACAAAACACAAATGGAATGCGGTTTTTTGTTTTCTTTTTAACTCTATGAATAGTGCTTTTGAATAAAAATCATTTTTAACACAATCCCTATCTCTGTATTTCCTTAGTAACCATTACTTTTTGTGTTCTAATTAAATATTTTTGACTGAGGATAGACTCCTTTTCATAGCCTATATATCTTAATCATCTTTTACATTTTATTTTATTCAAATTTTAACATGCATACAAAAGTGTATACCTCTCAAATTAATTAAATATTACTTTTAATAAACCTACCATACTATATAATTAGCTTTGAGATAAAGAACAATAATAGAGTAAAACCCTTTACTTATAATTTTTATATATTCTACATAATTACTCTCTAATGTGGTTAACAACTGACTCAAATTTGGAAATTATGTTAAGTAGTTCAGAGAAGATAATTTCCACAAAATTGTACTGTGTTGTTCAACTTTACAGTTTTCTTGTATTCTTTGCCTTTAATTTTGTTTGTAGAATTATAAACTTTAAATTTTTCAAATAATCTGAATTACAATGAAATGATGATATATAGTTCAGCTAAGTGTATATTTAAAAAGGTGATGGAATACAAATACACACATGCAAACGTATATACATACTTGTGTTACTTATTGATATCAATTTTATATTGAGTGCTTAGAGTATAATATGAAAGAGATTTTTATTCAGTGTCCAGCATTGCTGACCTTTAAAAATAGTTTCCATTAGATATATGCTTCATACATTATAGGGTTGACATTTTATTTTTTTGAATGTACAGTTGTTTTATTTCTAAATTATCATTATTGTTATCATTGGAGGAGGAGACAACTTTGTAGAATCAGCCTTCTCCTTCCACTTTTATGGGAGTTCTAGCAGTCAAATTCAGTTTGTCATGCCTGTGTGGGAAGAGCTTTATCCACTAATTCATCTTGCCAGTCCTGTTTCTTTTTTAGGTATAGTAGAAATCTCAACCACATGTTCCTTTTAGTACTCAAGTTTTGTGCTCGATTTCAATATGAGTATATTGTAATAAAGGTATTTAAAAATAAGATAAGTAGTTCTGTTGTGATTTGAATAATTACGGCCACCATAGGCTTCTCTATTTGATTGCTTAGTCATTTAGGGAGTTGCACTAGTTTAAAGGGATTAGAAGTTGTCGCCTTGTTGGAGGAAGTGTGTTATTTGAGATGCACTTTGAGATTTCAAAAGACACAGCATAGCTCTCTCTCTCTCTATGGATCAGGATGTAGTTCTCAGCCACTCAGTGCTTTGAGTACTGCAATGCTCCCATCATGCCCACACCAAAATGTAAATGAACTAACCCCTGAAGACTGCAAGCAAGTCCCAATTAAATTCTTTCTTTTATAAGAGTTACCTTGAGCAGCCTTATTAGGCCACAGTAGAGGACAATGCAGCCACTTTTGATGAGAACTGATAGACTAAGATCAGAAAGAAGAGGAGAACCTCCCCTATCAGTGGACTTGGGGAGTGGCATGCATGCAGAAAGGGGAGGGAGGGTGGGATCGGGAGGGGAGGAGGGAGGGGCTTATGGGGGGATACAAAATGAATAAAGTGTAATTAATAAAAAAATTTAAAAAAAAAAGAGTTACCTTGGTCATAGTGTCTCTTCATAGCAATAGAACAGTGACAAAGACAAGTTCCATAGCTGAGAGTATAAACTGTAAAATTATCTTTAACTTTCAGCTTAAATAATAAAAAAAGAAAGAATATGAAATTATATGGGGCTGGACAGATGGCTCAGAGGTTAAGAGCACTGATTGTTCTTCTAAAAGTCCTGAGTTCAATTCCAAGCAACCACATGGTGGCTCACAACCATCTATAATGAGATCTGGTGTCCTCTCCTGGCTTACAGGAGTACTAAAATCTTAAAGAAAAAAAAAAAAAAGAGTATCTTGGGCTGGAGAGATTGCTCAGTGGTTAAGAGCACTGGCTGCTCTTCCAAAGAATGCAGGTTTGATTCCCAGCACCTACATGGGAGCTCACGACTGTCTGTAATGCCCAAGGCATCTGACACCTTAACACTAATGAACATAAAATAAAGTTAAATGAAAATAAAAAAGAAATGACATAAGAAAATATATAAAAAGGAAGGTGCAGTTATTCTAAAACTCTTCTAATAAAAATATAAAAGAGGGAAAGATGTTATGTGGTTCTCATCTGTTTATGAAGTAGCCTTCGATCATAGCATCTATAGTCTTAATTGTTCATTGCACCTTCACTTGATCCACACTTGGGAAAGAAATGATAACAGAAGTAGGAGCAAGGATGACAAGGTGCTGAACATTCTCTTTGCCAAGAAATAAATCTGCACAAACACTTATAAACAATGAAAACCAGAAGCACAACTTTTTCTGCCAAATATTTGAAAGGTATTAAAGAAAAAAAAAGTAGGAAAAGAATCTATCTTAATGACTAAAAGTACAGAACAGTTTGAATACAATAATAGATAGAAGTTTGAGGTTGTCTTAATTATAAAAGTGCTATCTTGATATTTTACCACATGATAAAATAATATACATTTAAATCAATAATAGTATATATAATAATACAATGCCTAAATCTATATGAATTTTAATTTTAAAAACAGATTATTTTATAGGCTAGATCGCAATGCAATATGATCATTGGGAAAATCATGATATTTTCTTAAATTCTTTTTTCACCTTCCTTTACTATAAATTCTAAATCTTAAAAAAACATACTAAGTCATTTCCTAAGCTCAGGTCATTATTTGGATCCTAGCCTAAACTTTTTTAAAAAATTATTTATTAATTACACTTTATACACTTTGTATCCCCCCTGTAGTTCCCTCCTTCCTCCCCTCCCAATCTTCCCTTCCTCTCCCTTCTGCACGCATGCCCCTCCCCAAGTCCACTGATAGGAGAGGTCTTTTCCTTCCTTCTGATCTTAGTCTATCAGATCTCATCAGGAGTGGATGAATTGTCATCCTCTCTGGCCTGGTAAGGCTGCTCCCCCTTCAGGGGGAGGTGATTAAAGAGCAGGCCAATCAGTTCATGTCAGAGACACTCCCTGTTCTCATTACTATGGAACTCACTGGTACACTGAGCTGCCATGGGCTACATCTGTGCAGGGGTCCTAGGTTATCTCCATGCATGGTCCTTGGTTGGAGTAGCAGTCTCAGGAAAGACCCCTGTGCCAAGATTTTCTGGTTCTGTTGCTCTCCTTGTGGACCTCCTGTCCTCTCTAGATCTTACTGTTTCCCACTTCTTTCATAAGATTCCCTGCACTTTGCCCAAAGGTTGCCCATAAGTCTCAGCATCTGCTTTGATAGACTTCAAGGCAGAGCCTTTCAAAGGTCCTCTGTGGCAGGATCCTGACTTGTTCCCTGTTTTCTCCTTCTTCTGATGTTCATCCTCTTTGCCTTTCTGGATAGGGATTGAGCGTTTCAGCAAGTTTCCTCCCTCTTGATTAGTTTCTTTAGGTGTACAGATTTTAGTAGGTTTATCCTATATTATATGTCTATGTGAATGAGTATATACTGTGTGTGTCTTTCTGCTTCTGGGATAGCTCACTCATAGCCTAAACTTTTCTTTCTTGTTTGTTTGGTTGCAATAGTCTCTATTTTTTTCCCTCATTCCTCCAACCCATGCTAAATACTTCATATGGGTTGCCTTCCATTTTTTCTTTGTATAAGATAGCAAAATCATAGCCTGATTCCTCAGGTTGACCACAAGTTGATCCAGGAAACTCATCTGCTTCTCCTTTTACCATTCACATCCATTTCACATTCCAAACAGGAGGCATTACTTGCTTCTTGCTCTGGAACATCTCTCTCCTATAAGTCTTCCATCTAACATCTGGTTCATCTTTAAGAATGCATGATTTCACAGGAGATGACTTCCTGAAAGAACACCAACATCACAGGCTCTAAGATCAACAATCAATAAATGGGACCTCATGAAACTGAAAAGCTTCTGTAAAGCAAAGGACACTGTCATCAGGACAAAACGACAGCCTACAGCCTGGGAAAGGATTTACACTAGCCCTATATCTGACAGAGGGCTAATATCCAGAATAGTAAAGAATATCCAGAATATAAAGAACTCAAGAAATTAAACACCAAAAAAAAAAAAAATCAACTAATCTAATTAAAAAATGGGGTACAGAGCTAAACAGAGAATTCTCAATAAAGGAATATCAGATAGCAGAGAAACACTAAAAGAAATGCTCATCATATTTAGTCATCAGGGAAATGCAAATCAAAACAACCCTGAGATTTCCCCTTACGCACATCGGAATGGCTAAGATCAAAACTCAACTGACAACACATGCTGATATGGAGAAAGGGGAAGCCTTCTCCACTGCTGGTGGGAATGTAAACTTGTACAGTCACTTAGGAAATCAATCTGGTGCTTTCTCAGATAGTTAGGAATAGTGCTTCCTCAAGATCGAGCTATACCATTCCTAGGCATATATAAAAATATACTCAAGTATACAACAAGGACATTTTACTCAACCATGTTCATAGCAGCTTTTTTTCATAATAGCCAGAATCTGGAAACAACACAGATGTCCCTCAATTGAGGAATGGATATAGAAATTGTGGTACATTTGCACAATGGAATACTACTCAGCAATTAAAAACAAGGAAATCATGAAATTTGTAGGCAAATAGTAGGAATTAGAAAAGATTATCCTGAGTGAGTTATCCGAGAAGCAGGAAGACATAGTATATACTCACTCATAAGTAGATATTAGACATATAATGTAAGATAAACATACTAAAATCTGTACACCTAAAGAAGCTAAGCAAGAAGGAGGACCCTGGGTAAGATGTTCAATCCTCATTCAGAAACGCAAATGCGATAGACATGACATTGGAAATGGGAGAAAAAAATGAACAGGACAGGAACCTACCACAGAGGGCCTCTGAAAGACTACCCAGCAGGATGTCGAAGCAGATGCTGAGACTCATAGCCAAACTTTGGGCAGAGTGCATAGAATCTTATGAAAGAAAGGGAAGATAGGAAGACCTGGAGGGGACAGGAGCTCCACAAGAACAAGAGAACCAAAAAATTTGGGCCCAAGGGTCTTTTCAGAGATCGATATTCCAACCAAAAACCATCCATGGAGATACCCTAGAACCCCTGCTCAGTTGTAGCCCATGACAGCTCAGACTCTAAGTGGGTTCCCTAGCAAGTGGAACAGGACCTGTCTCACACATAAACACAGTGGCTAGCTCATTGATCACCTCCCCCTGAAGGTGGAGCATCCTTACCAGGCCACAGAGGAAGACAATGCAGCCAGTCCTGATGAGACCTGATATCTAGGGTCAGATAGTAGAGGAGAAGGACCTCCCCTATCAGCAGACTAGGGAAGGTGCATAGGCTGAGAAGAGGGAGAGAAAGAGGGACTTGGAGGAGATGAGCGAGGGGCTACATCTGGGATACAAAGAGAATAAATTATAATAAATAAAAAATTAAGAAGAATGAATGATTTTAATGAGATGGCTCTTCACTGGACTTGGTTAGGTACATGCCCCTACCAGTTAAAGGATTTCTTTGCACTTATGAGTAGCCTCTTTGTATTATCAACTCTATAAGATCGTGTGAGGTTCAAGAGGACAAATCTGTTTCATTACTCAATTTCATCCTGCGTCTAGTATGATGTCTAATAAGCTTTCAATACATACTTTAGATAAATGGACAAATGAATAACAATAATATTGACCTGGAACATACATTGTATGTATAATTTATTTGTTTAAGGTATCATTCCTTTATTTGTATATACACTTTTCAAATTGTATTGAAACGGCCATCTCTAAGTTTTGAAGCAGCCTAAGGCATAGGTGGGACAGAGGCGCAGCTGACTGTCATAAAAATTGTTCTTATTTGTGGGTATATACAAGCTACCACAAGACCAGCTGCCTGTACACCTGCCTGTGTAGTAGGAGGCTTCAGAAGAAAGGGAGATGTTTATTAAACAAAAGAAGATTACACACTTTTTCAAAGCAAAGAAGTTACAGGAAAGAGTTCTATGCTGAAAGAACAATGCATGAAAAAGAATGGGATAAAGAGAAGGCAACTTAAAATTTATAAAAGTGTAAGCACAATTCTCAAAGTCCAAGTGGGGGAAGTGAGCTTTGATGTGCAAAATTAATTTGCAATGAGGACCATGGCAAAATTTTCCTTCCAAAATAGGACAATTCAGGTTAGGGTGTTTATGTTTTAAGAATTTCAATATCACTACTGGAGTACAGTCTAGAATAAGTGCCTGTATTTTCTATGTAGCAATAGCAAAGTATTCTTAAGCCAGGCTTTACCATCAGTGTATAATCTCTGATTCTCTAATGCATCACCTCACTTTACCCTCCTTTATATTTTAATCTTCTTTCAAATCCTGTTTCAATTTTATTTTTTTTATCTTAACATTCTCAGACTTTAGAAAATAATTCAAATATTCTAGTAAGGGAATAAACTTGGAATTAGGCATAAAAGCATCACTGAAATTGGTTTTGAAGCCCTTTATCTCATAAATTGTTGTTCTTGAATAAGATAGACCCTGAAAAGTGGTAATTAACTTAAAAGTACTATAGGTAATCACCATTGTTCATATTCTTATTTTTTAAAAAGCTGATGATTTAGTTCTAGGATTTTTCTGAAGTTGTATTTATTTCTCTGAAGTAGAAAATGATAAAGCAGAAAGCAGATAAACCTCATCTCAGCAGCTTTGTTAACAGGAGAAATAGGATAAACATGAGGTGTCTTAATGATGATTGGGGCATTACAGAAGTATGATCCTCTTATCCACCCCTAATTCTTCCTTAATACCTGTCTCTTGGGATGTTTGCTTACTTCTAATTTCTTATGTCCTTCCAGGAAATTAAATAAAATTATAGCAAGTATAATCTCTTTGAAATTGCAAATACCATATTGTTACTCTATATTGCCCCTTAACAATAAAAACACTAATTAAACTTTTATTGAGGGTTTTTTTTATTATCTTCTTTGTTGAAGGTGCATCTCTTCCTTTGCATTTATTGTTTATCTAGTCTGCCTACTCAAATATCTCCATCATTGTAGGATGGTGTTACCACAAGCAATGTAACAGTGCATCTAATTTTTAATATATTCTCTCTCTCTTTATAACATGAACTATAGTCACGTATTATTATGCTTTTTTGTACTTGCATTTGAGTATGTCTTTCTGTAGATGGAAAATGCATACGTGTTGTCTTAATCAGTGTTCTTTTGCTGTGAAGAGTCACCATGAACATGACAATTCTTATAGAAGAAAGCACTTCATTGGAGCTTGCTTGCACTTCAGAGGTTTAGTACACTATTCTTGTGAAGGGGTAGACGGCAGTGTGAAGGCAGACATGGTAGCTGACAGTTCTGTATCTGAATCCAAAGGGAGTAAGGAGTAAGAGCAAGCCACTGAGCTTGGCTTGGGTTTATGAAAACCCACGTCCACCCCCAGTGACACACTTCCTCCTACAAGGTCACGTCTATTCCTTCCAAATAATGCCACTCCCTATCAGCCTATGGGGTGGGGAGATATTTTCATTCAAACTACTACTTTTTTCCCGATTTTTATTTCTACTCATTGCTGTATGCTCTGTTTTAAAACATCAGTCACTGCTAAGAACCTGACACCTATGGCCATGTTGTTTGAAATATGGTCAGGTCACGAGATGTTTGGATTTTATGTCCTCCCCTCCCTTTTTTTCAATGTGCATTTCAAAGAAAGATTTGAGGGTTTTCTTTATGATATGACTTAAAGCTTATCTTAGAATTAAAATTTATTAAGATTCTTTTCAATTTGCTTGTGAACAATTGAATTTTGATATTAATTACTTTAATTCATATTATCTTTATAATAAAAATACCCTTAACAAAAGTAAGTTTATTCATTTCCATTGCTTATATAAAGATTTACAAGTTACAATAAGGATTAACAAGCTTAAAACAGACTTATGCTGAAGTTTAATGCATAACAATTATTAAGAGCCATGCAGTAGTAAAATAAAATATTTGTTTGGTTACTTAAAACAGATCTCAGAAAGCATATCATGTCACACATAAATATTTCCCTTCCTTGTAAGGAGTTAGTAACATAGCTAAAATATCATTATCATAGTTAATAATACTAACATTTTTTTTTCTTTTTAGTTACATTTTGTTAACTCTGTGTCCCAGCTGTATCCCGCTCCCTCATTCCCTCCCCAACCCCACACTCCCTCCCTGGTCTCCTCCCTGCCCCTTTCCAAGTGCACTGATAGGGGAGGACCTCCTTCAAACAGCCTGCCCTTGAGATCCTGTTAGAAATAGTCCGTGTTCCCCTTACTTTGGAAAACTACTTGGTTACTGAGCTACCACGGGCCACATCCGAGCAGAAGTTCTAGGTTATATCCATAGATGGTCCTTGGTTGAGTGTCAGTCTCAGAAAAGACCCTGTGCCCAGATATATTTGGTCCTTGTAGAGCTCCTATCCTTTCCATAGCTTACTAACTTCCCTTCTTTCATATGATTCCCTGCACTCTGCCAAGGGTTTGGTTATGAGTCTTAGTGTCTGCTTTGAAACACTGCTAGGTAGAGTCTTTCAGATGCCTTTTGTGGTAGACTCCTGTCATAAGTTCAATGCACATCCCATTTGTCTTTCTAAATGAGGATTAATCACCTTCGCCTGTGTCCACTTTCTTGAATATCTTCTTTAGGTGTGTAGATTTCATTATGTTTATCAAATCTTATAGGTCTATATAAGCGAGTAAATACCAAGTTTGTCTTTCTCCTTCTGGGATACTTCACTCAGAATGATCTTTTCTAGATCCCACCACTTGCCTGCAAATGTCATGATTTCCTCCTTTTTGATTGCTGAGTAGTATTCCATTGTGTAAAAATACCACAATTTCTGTATCCATTCCTCCGTTGATGGACATCTGGGTTGTTTCCAAGTTCTGGCTATTACAAATAAAGCTGCTACGAACATGGTTGAACAAATGTCCTTGTTGTGTACTTGAGCAAATTTTGGGTATATACCTAGGAGTGGTATAGCTGGGTCTTGAGGTAGCACTACTCCTAGTTGTCTGAGAAAGCGCCAGATTGACTTCCAAAGTGGTTGAACCAGTTTACATTCCCACCAGCAATGGAGGAGGGTTCCCTTTTCTCCACAACCTCTCCAGCATGTGCTATCACTTGAATTTTTCATCTTGGCCATTCTGATGGGTGTAAGGTGAAATCTCAGGGTCGTTTTGATTTGCATTTCCCTAATGGCTAATGAGGTTGAGCATTTCTTTAAGTGTTTCTCTGCCATTCGATGTTCCTCTTTCGAGAATTCTCTGTTTAGCTCTGTTCCCCATTTTTTAAGTGGATTACTTGGTTTGTTGTTTTTCTGCTTCTTTAGTTCTTTATATATACTGGATATTAGCCCTCTGTCAGATAAAGGGTTGGTGAAGATTCTTTCCCAATCTGTAGGCTGTCTATTTGTTTTGATGACAGTGTCTTTTGCTTTACAGAAGCTTTTCAGTTTCATGAGGTCCCATTTATTGATTGTTGCTCTTAGAGCCTGTGCTGTTGGTGTTCTGTTTAGGAAGTTGTCTTCTGTGCCAATGAGTTCTAGGCTGTTTCCCACTTTTTTTTCCAACTGATTTAGAGTATCTGGTTTTATGTTGAGGTCCTTGATCCACTTGGACTTTAGTTTTGTGCAGGGTGATAAATATGGATCTATTTTCATTTTTCTGCATGTAGACATCCAGTTGGTCCAGCACCATTTGTTGAAGATGCTGTCTTTTTTCCATTGAATGGATTTGGCTTCTTTGTCAAAAATTGAGTATTCATAGGTGTGTGGGTTTATTTCTGGGTCTTCTATGCGATTCCATTGATCCTCCTTTCTGTTTCTATGCCAATACCATCCAGTTTTTATTACTGTTGCCCTGTAGTACAGCTTGAGATCGGGAATGGAGATACCTCCAGATGATCTGTTGTTGTACAGGATCGTTTTGGAGATTCTGGGTTTTTTGTTTCTCCATATGAAGCTGAGAATCTTTTTTTTCAAGGTCTGTAAAGAATCGAGTTGGTATTTTGATGGGAATTGCATTGAATCTGTAGATTGCTTTTGGCAGGATGGCCATTTTCACAATGTTAATCCTACCAATCCATGAGCACGGGAGATCTTTCCATCTTCTGAGATCTTCTTCAATTTCTTTCTTCAAAGACTTGAAGTTTTTCTCAAACAGGTCTTTCACTTGCTTGGTTAGAGTCACACCAAGGTACTTTATGTTATTAGTGGCTATTGTGAAGGGTGTTGTTTCCCTAATTTCTTTCTCAGCCTTTTTGTCTTTGGTATACAAGAGGGCTTCTGATTTTTTTTTTTTTGAGTTGATTTTGTATCCTGCCACTTTGCTGAAGGTGTTTATCAGCTAAAGAAGTGCTCTGGTTGAATCTTTGGGGTCTCTCATGTATACTATCATATCATCTACAAATAGTGACACTTTGACCTCTTCCTTTCCGATTTGAATCCCCTTGATCTCCTTTAGTTGTCTTATTGCTTTGGCTAGGACTTCAAGTACAATGTTAAAGAGATATGGAGAGAGTGGGCAGCCTTGTCTTGTCCCTGATTTCAGTGGGATTGATTTAAGTTTCTCTCCATTGAGTTTGATGTTGGCTATAGGCTTGCTGTATATTGCCTTTACTATCTTTAGGTATGTGCCTTGTATCCCTGATCTCTCCAAGACTTTAAACATAAATGGGTGTTGGACTTTGTCAAATGCTTTTTCAGCATCTAAGGAGATGATCATGTGGTTTTTCTCCTTCATTTTGTTTATGTGGTGGATTACATTGATGGATTTCCGTATGTTGAACCACCCTTGCATTCCTGGGATGAAGCCTACTTGGTCATGGTGGATGATATCTTTGATGTGTTCTTGGATTCGGTTTGCAAGTATTTTATTGAGTATTTTTGCATCAATGTTCATAAGAGAGATAGGTCTGAAGTTCTCTTTTTTGGTTGGATCTTTGTGTGGTTTAGGTATCAAAGTGACTATGGCTTCATAGAATGAGTTTGGTAGTGTTCCTTCTATTTCTATTTTGTGGAATAGTTTGAGGAGAATTGGTGTTAGTACTTCTTTGAAGGTCTTGTAGAATTCTGCGCAGAAGCCATCTGGTCCAGGGCATTTTTTGGAGGGGAGACTGTTAATGACTGCTTCAATTTCCTTGGGAGATATAGGGCTATTCAGTCTTTCTACCTGATCTTGACTTAATTTTGGTAGATGGAATCTGTCAAGAAAGTTATCCATTTCATTTAGATTTTCAAATTTTGTGCCATATAGGCTTTTGTAGTATGACCTAATAATCGTTTGGATTTCCTCAGTGTCTGTAGTTATGTCCCCATTTTCCTTTCTGATTTTGCTGATTTGTATGCTTTCTCTCTGCTTTTTAGTTAGTTTGGCTAAGGGTTTGTCTATCTTGTTGATTTTCTCAAAGAACCAGCTTTTTGTTTCATTGATTCTTTGGATAATTTTATTTGTTTCTAATTGATTGATTTCTGCCCTTAGTTTGATTATTTCCAGCCGTCTGCTCCTCTTGGGTGTATCTGATTCTTTTTTTCTAGGTTTTTTAGTTGGGCCATTAAGTTGTTTGTATGTGATGTTACGGATTTCTTCTTGTAGGCACTTAGTGCTATAAATTTTCCTCTGAGCACTGCTTTCAATGTGTCCCATAAATTTGGGTATGTTGTGCCTTCATTTTCATTGAATTCTAGAATGTCTTTAATTTCTTTCTTTATTTCTTCCTTGACCCAGCTGTCATTGACTAGTAAGTTGTTCAGTTTCCATGTGCGTGTCGGCTTTTTGTTGTTTCTGTTGTTGTTGATGTCCAGCTTTAGTCCATGGTGGTCAGATAGTATACAAGGGATTATTTCAATCCTTTTGTATCTGTTGAGGCTTGCTTTGTGACCAGCTATATGGTCTATTTTGGAGAAGGTTCCATGTGGTGCTGAAAAGAAGGTGTACTCTTTTGAGTTTGGGTGAAAAGATCTGTAGACGTCTATTAGGTCCATTTGATTTAGGGATTCTGTGAGTGCTTTTATTTCCCTATTTGGTGTCTGTCTGGTTGATCTGTCCCTTGATGAGAGTGGGGTGTTGAAGTCTCCCACTATTAAGGTATTAGGATCAATGTATGATTTAAGGTTTAATATTGTTTCATTTACGAATGTAGGTGCTCTTGTATTTGGGGCATAGATATTCAAAATTGTGATGTCCTCTTGTTGGATTTTTCCTTTGATGAGAATATAGTGGCCCTCCTTATCTTTTTTGATTAACTTCGGATGAAAGTCTATTTTATTAGATATTAGGATGGCTACTCCAGCTTGTTTTCTGAAACCATTTGCTTGAAAAACATTTTTCCAGCCCTTTACTCTGAGGTAGTGTTTATCTTTGTTGCATAGGTGTGTTTCTTGGATGCAACAGAACGTTGGGTCCTGTTTCCGTAACCATTCTGTTAGCCTGTGTCTTTTTATTGGTGAGTTGAGTCCATTAATATTGATAGATAATATTGACCAATGCATGTTAGTTCCTTTTGTAATGGATTCGATGATCTTACCTTGTTTCAATGCTTGTTTTCTTTTCCTTTTTGTTGGGATATTATCTGTATGCCCTGTTTTCTTGGGTGAATTCGTTTTCGTTGGATTGGAGTTTTCCTTCTAGTATCTTCTGTAGGGTTGGTTTGCTGTATAGATATTGCGTAAATTTAGTTTTGTCATGGAATATTTTGTTTTCTCCATCTATGTTGATTGAAAGCTTTGCAGGGTATAGTAGTCTGGGTTGACATTTGTGATCTCTTAGAGTCTCCATGATGCTTGCCCAGGCCCTTCTGGCTTTCATAGTTTCTGATGAGAAGTCTGGTGTGATTCTGATAGGTCTACCTTCATATGTTACTTGGCCTTTTTCCCTTGCTGCTTTTAATATCTTTTCTTTGTTCTGTAGATTTAGTGTTTTAACTATGATGTGACGTGATGTGTTTCTTTTCTGGTCTAGTCTATTTGGTGTTCTGTAGGCCTCTTGTATATTTATGGACATCTCTTTCTTTAAGTTGGGAAAATTTTTCTTCTATGATTTTCTTGAAAATATTTTCTGGACCTTGGAGCCTGGAGTCTTCTTTTTCATCAATTCCTATTATTCTTAGATTTTGTCTTTTCATAGAAAAAATATGGAATGCTTCACGAATTTGCGTGTTATCCTTGCGCAGGGGCCATGCTAATCTTCTCTGTATCAATCCAATTTTAGTATATATGTGCTGCCAAAGCGAGCACTAGTACTAACATTTAACAGTTCCTTACATCACTTTTTCTCAGTGTTTGTTTTGATCCAGGTATCTGAAAGGTGCTCTTGTCATTGTATGGAATGGCCTGTTCTTTGGAATTGATAGGATTCAAATGATAAGTTGCACTTTTGATCTCTGTGACTTAACTGAAGTGAGACACAGCCAACTTAGTTTATACAGTGGAAAGTGAAATGTGCTGAAAACTGTCAGAATAAAGGTGGGGGAAACTAGGGATCTGTGCAGAAGAGGATGCAGAAACATTGTAAGAACCAGAGGTGGTGGACGTCTTCAGGAAACAGCGTCTTCAAGATACAACAGGACTGATCTCACAGAGACTGTGGTTGCCTGTGTAAGACCTGCCCAGGGTCAAACCAGTTAGGAGTCCTGCACCTTGAAGAGGAGGCTGTCACAAAGTTACATCCCTAACAAAGAAGCTATTTGCAATTGAAAACTGCTTTGGAAGAGAATATCAGTTTTCTCCAATGGAGTGACACCAGGTGATAGACAGTTATACTCCCCGCAGGCCCCATGCTCAGGCGTTGTGGGCCAACACACAATGGACTCTGGTTTTTGCTCATACTTTTGTTCTGTTTTGATATTTTTGTCTTATTGTTTTCCGTTTGCTTTTCTTTTTTTTTTTTTCTTTTTTCTACCTTTGGGGACAAAGCGAGAACGGAAAGAGAGAGGAGAGATCATGAAGTTGGATGGGAAGAGGTGGGGAGGGTCTAGGAGGAATCAGGAGAAGGGACCAAGATCAAAATATATTGCATGAAGAAAAATTTAATACCTAAAAGATTTTATTCCTCGTTGGGGAGTGAAAATGGAAGGGCTAACACCCAAGTACAGACATCACATTATGTCTGCTCTGAGGTGACTCTTGCTGTCTTCACAATAAAACAAAACAACAACAAATACATATCCTATACATTTATACACGTCTGCCATTAATAACTTCTTTATCATCCGTCTATCTATCTATCTATCTATCTATCTATCTATCTATCTATCTATCCGTCCCTATTGTCCACTGGTCATCTAGTATAAACAAACTGAAAGACTTACACACTTAGACCTGCCCTCAAGTCTGCAGGCAGTATCCAGACCTACCCTTATCAACAACCATCTATTGTTAACCCAGTGTGTCTGTGGATGATAGTTCCCCCCCTTTGTCAAATCACTGAAGTCTTACTCTCAACTGTATACTATTCTTAAAACAACAAAACTACTACTATAGAGATATCTAGTTTTGGCCCTCGACTCCTAACCCAGGTTGCTTCATAGAGCAGTAGTATATTTTGTTATTCACTACGATGGCAATCGCCACACAGATACCAGGTAAATATACAGTCATCCATTAATTATTTCTAATGAATTCCTGGGCTTTCTTAGATTTTATCTCTCAAGGTCTTGCAATGGGACACACTAACTATAGATCTAAATGTAGAAGGGAGTTAGTCAGTATTAGCTAAGACCTTCCACATTATAAATTTATTTGGAGATGTATACCCATGTTCCTACTAGAGAAGGAAGAAATGAAAACACCAGCACCACTATTTATTAAGTATAAGTAGATGTTAGTTATGAGAGCAGATAAAATTATATGGATTTGCTTTTTATTGCCTCTAAAGAGATTTTCAGAGTAAGACCTTCCCAACAAATATGTACAGACAAGCAACCTACGTGCATTGATGAGGTCAGTAATTCTGAACATTGTGACGCTTTGGCTTGATATTCTAAGACCTGACATATTCACTGATGGGCATCGGTTCTGTATAAGTCACCATGCCCACCGATGTAATGGGGCTTAGGGCAAGAACTGTTTTCCAAATGCACAAATAAATACTTTGTGTTTATCATGAAACTAATCTATTTTGTAAAGATTGCTATTTTATTACCTTTTTTTTAAGAATTGCAGTTAATCAAATGTCATTAAAAACGATACTATTTAACCAAGACGCCAATACTGAAATTCTTTAAAATGCCTGTCTATAGTTCCTTTGCATGTGATCACTGTTAGTATTTTGGAACACAGCCTGCTCCTGGGTTACCCAGCAACTTATGATGTCATCATGTGTCTCAGGCCAGGTGGCCACACCTGGAAGGCATGGTTACCTTGCCCCTTAAAGGGCCAACCCCAACACGTGGTCCTTCTCTTACACTCTCTCTATCTCTATCTCTCTTACTCTCCTCTCTTATTTCTCTCTCTCTCTCTCTCTCAGTACCCCTTCCCTTTTCTCTCTCTCTCTTCATGTCCTGCTCCCCGCTCCCTCCATATCCTCCTAATAAACCTCTTGCAGAGAATATCGGTTGACCAGCCTCATGCTTTTTTAATAACTAACAATCACAGAGCAAAATTAATTTCCCAAGTGAAAGTTTCTCTTGTAACATATATTCTATTTCTTTTCTTTGTTCTTATCTAAAAAACAAAATCTCTACCAAGACTAGAGTCTTACAGCAGCACATTTTTCATTGCTTCCTTTACTCTTATGCTTTTTCAAAGGATTCCACATTGTGCTTTAATGTGATATTCAAGGTGAGTTTCATTTCACAGTCCACACAAATGCTATCCGAGCAGACCTCTATTTCACGTCAGTGAAAAAATATTAAATTTTAAGGTTATCTTCTACAAAAAGTTGTGCTTCTAACACAAAATTGCACAAACATGAAACTAAAGAATGGGAAATTGAGAGAATGTGTGGTGGAGTAAATAATGCATGGGTGCATCGTGTTAGGTGGTGGTTATTGCATACGCCATGGTCGGCACAGATTTCGGTTAGCTAGCCTATGCTAGAACCTCACCTTTTAAGCCTGCTCCTCTGAAGGTGGGTATTTCAAATTCCCTACTCTCTTGCCAAGCAAACATGTATACTCAATTTTAGTTCAGTATCTCTCAGTGTATCAAACACCTCTTATCAAATATGAGCTCCATTAAATGTGCGTTGCATCATTATCCCAACCTTTGCAAATTTTAACCTCCTTGTTGATTCATTTTGCTCAGACTCGTTAAAAGTTTGGCATCAACGGCAACCTAACGTCAGGCTTCATTTACCCATAAATTAAATCTACCTAATTGTTGGGTGACATTCATTGGTTTTCTCCCTCTGGTGGACACACAGGGAATGAGCTACACCCTTTAACAGAAAGAAAAATCTAAACATTCCTTAATGTGAAAAGAAAGGCTAAAAATATAATCCCATTCAAATTAAAGTCCGAGAAAGACAGTCGAATAGAATTTTTAAGAAGGTATCAAGAAAGAAATCAAAATCTGTAGGAACAGACTCTAAAGACAACAGAAAAGCAATGGGCCTGTCTTTCAAATGCCCATTTTAAGTGTTATTACAACCATGAGATCTAAACCAGTATTATAATTTTAACCAAACAGCTTTTCAATGGATAGTAGAGAGTATCTATCTGGCAGTTAGAGTAATTTTAATTTCCACTAACCGTATGTTGTTCAAAGGGGGAAGTTCCTTGAAATCTCATTATTACGATTAAACACAAGTAGTAACATTTGCTGCAGATATACTTGGAGAAGCTATGAGGCCTCACACATACAGACATCAGGTCTGTTAAACATCAAATGAAAATGGCAGACAGTATTTGTTGAGAGATCTTTACTGGAAAGAAAAAAAATATTCTGGAAAAATAAACTTTTTTTTCTTCCACCTCAACCTACCTGTGTATACTCTAGACTCATACTTTCTCCCTTTGTCTAACCAACAATATACAAGTCCAACCAACTGTATACCCAATGTATATTTTGATGACACTTGAATTGAGGCATATGCCCAAGTAGCTTTGCATGAGATCCTAATAACTTCAGCTCTGGTGTTTGCTCTTAGACAAAATCTAGCTGCTGACGCATCATCCCCGTTTCTAGATCCTGCCACTGTTTATTTACTAAGTACGAATTAATCCCACTGCCAGAAACCCTCATGGAGTGTATTTTGTGATGCTTATTCCATAGGATATAAATAAGAATTCTTCTGCTGAAATCATTTGCTTGAGATAAGTTTAATTATTATTCACATTCTCTGGTTCAAGGAGTGACCCATTGGTGTATTATGTGTAGCTGATACATGATATTGTACACATTCAAAAGGTACAGAAATTACTAACTCATGGATAATGTACAGTAATCAAAGCAGAGTTTGTACCATGCCCATCTTTCCAGACACGTAAAAGAGAACTCTGAGCTTTTCTTTTCTCTCTTCTTCTTTTGTCCCCTTACATTTTTTTTTAGACAGTTCAGTATATAGTCCAGGCTGGCCTCAGATCTTCAGTTTGTAGTCCTGACTTTGATTCCTCAGTGTCCGATTTACAAGCATATACAATCATATCTACTCAAGATTTTCAGGGAAATAAGTAATTATACAGATAATCGAACTCTGAGACAGTCCTGAAGTGTGTGTAAAAGATGAAACCACCTCTAATCTTGTCTCCTAAGCTCACTTAACATTTTATGTTTTGTTATATTCTGAATCCCTCTGTGGGCTTAAAACTGTGAGTTTTCACTCCCAAGACATCTAGTTGCTTAACTGTATGTCAGTAAAGTGGCATATCCACTTAAGTAAAATAAGACCAGAGATTAAAACAAGTCAGTACTCTGTTCTGGGTTATCCCGCACAGCATTTCATTGGAATCCCATTTCTAGAAACAACAGTTTTCCTTTCTCAGTGTTTTGTTTGAGACTCCAGTGGCTTGAATGTACTTGAATGCTTTCATCCTACATTCACTTTCTTTCTCCCACTTGAGACCCGGGCTTAGGTCTAGATTTATTAGCCTGCCACCTTATTTCACATGTAATCTCCTGCCTTCACTTGGCATCAGACTTTAAAATGCTAACAATTCTGATTTTTCTAAGCAATATCAGTTACTTATTTATAGTTAATCCTTTTAAAACAGTAGCATTATAGATTAGTCACAGCTTAATCATATTTTAGTTAATTCAGTTTCTGGCTTTCGTGATTTTAATAGTTGCTCTTATTTTTTGTTTATTTCCATTTTTTTTCCTTTCAATCGGCTGCATATGGACAGCTTTGCATCCTATTTCCCTCTGTATCACTCCTCCGAGACCCTTGTTGCTGTTGCCATGCATGTCTTCACTGGAGTGACTCTGCTCTGGCTGGTTGCAATGCTGCATCCCTTAGTTATATGAATTAATTAATATTCCCCTGACAAGTGTGGATGAGCTCCACACTCCTGACCTCGGTGCCTCTGAGTGGTTTCAGCTTAGAGTTGCTCGCCTGCTCTCTGTTCCTTCTCTGAAGGCACTCAGCAAGCGGAGCAATGAGGAAACCTCAGTCAGCTCTGAGGACAGTTCTAAACTCCTCTTTCTTCCTTTCAGGTACCACCATCTTGTGGCTGAGGCTCCTCCATCATTTTGTCACTACTATTACTTTTCTTTTGATTTAAATGCTTAAGTGCATTTTTTACACCTCACTGAAATGATAATGGCTTTCTGAAAGGAGGGCATATCCATGCTATCATGTGCAGCTTGAGGTTAGGAAGAGCCAGCTCACGAGACAATGAGGAACATACAATCTGATGCTATTAGTACAGGCAGTTGATATACTTAAATGCTACTGAAAACTAAAATGTATCTCAGATGAAGAGATGGGGGTTTGCTTAGGGAGGAAGTGGCTGCAGTTTAAAGTAGGGTAATTAAAATGGCTTCTATTGAGAGGGTGATGTTTTTCTAAAAGACAAAAGAAGTTGAGGGGGTTGTCGCGATTTTGGTGTATTGGGGTGGTTGAGGAAAGTATTAGAGCTTAAAGCAGTGATTCTCAGCCATTCTAATGTGACCCTCTAATACACTTCCTCACATTGTGGTGACCACCAACAATAAAATTATTTTAGTTGCTACTTCATAACTGTAATTTTGCTACTGTTATGAATCATAGTGTAAATATCTGTGTTTTCCAACGGTTTCAGGTGACTCCAAGGTAAGAACCTCTGGCCTAAAGGCACAAATGAATAGATTAATACACCATAGCATTCAGAACAGAACATCTAAAGGAAGGAAAAGTAAAATAGTGTCAGATCTCATGGAGCTACATGCCAAGGTTTTTGACCTTTTCTCAACTAAGTTGCAGTATCAGGAGAGTATTGCTAAAGTTGTAAGAGATCACTCTTCATATCAAGAAACGATGCGAATACATACTTAATTATGAATACATACTTAAACATTGGCACTTCTAGACAATGGCATACTCCTCAGCACTGAAAAGAAATGAGCTATCAAGCTACGAAGAAACTTATACAGAAGAAATTTACATACATCTTTAAAAGTCCAAGGAGCCAAGCTCAAAAGCCTACAATTGTGTGATTTCAAATGACTGTTCTGCTGGAAAATGCAAAACAGGGGAAACAATGAAAAGATCACTGGTGGCCAGGAACTTGGTTAAGTGGAACACAGGGATTCTCATGACAGTAAAACTGTAAGTTACCACAGTGGTGGTATCTGATGCCATAACAAATCCACCAAAGCCATAAAATGTGCAACACTATATTGAGTGATGATGACGTGTCAAAGTGGGTTTATCAGGTGAAGGGCATAACATCCCGTGACGGGTAAAATACTATGAGATCCTGTATGTGTATGGGAACAGGGAATATGGAAAATGTCTCCATGTTCTCCTCAGTATTTATGCAAATCTAAAAGCATTCTACAACTTTGAAAGACTTTTCCTGCCTACTATGATGTCAATAGAATACCTGAGAACTAAAGTGGGCCTAGCTTAGAGCTAATGTAGGACTCCAGCAAGGACTCACAGTGCTGGGTCATACCCGAGCTATCTCAGGAAACCTTCAGAGGCTGGGAATTCTGAAAGCAGGCTCAACAACAATTTTGGATGACATAGTTATATGAAGTGAGAAGACAGGAGGCACACGTTGCTGGCTGAGCTACAGGAGGGCTGGAAACACTTTGGTAATGGAGCTGAGACAAGACTGGAGTGAGGTTTAGTTACGTGAATTTGACAGTCAGGTGGATACGTCAATGATGTTACGAAGCAAACTCGCCAGCTGTAGGCAGCTAGTGTGGAATCTGGTGTGGATCGTCCTGCCCTGCCTCTGCCCCTGCCAAACGGTGCTTGGAAATCTCTCATTCCTCCTTTTCCAGTCAGTCTTCAAGCAGAAAAAGGCATCTAGAACAAACTTTCTTGTTATGTTGTAAAAAAAAATACGAATCCTGAGAGACCAGGAAAAGACTGGGTTCAGTAAGGACAGTGAGATCCTTCCCCTCTCTCTCCATATATCACCGTTTCCTATGGTTTACTTCTTAAGCTGTCTTCTGCCTCCGGGTACCCTTTCTCTGTTCTCCGACTGGGGAATGAAATTTGTAATCTCCCCTTTCATTTGTTTTCCTCTGTCAATTTCAAACAGAATTTTCTTCTCGTTCTCTCATTTCAGCTTTGGCTCAAATACTCTTCCTCTAGTCACACCTGAATCTATGCCTGAGCCGCTGTTAAATTATTTATTTTATACTGCCTCTCTATTAGAGGCTGGATGAAGCTGGAGGTGTTGGGGCATCAAATAACATGATGTGGAAGACAGTGGGAGGCTAAGCTGACACAAATGAATCTAGCACCTACTTCCACCACCTTAAGAACTAAAATGTTAATGACGCCTAGTTAAACACTGTAACAAGGCAGTGCTGTAGAGTCTACTAAGTGACTATTAAAACCTCACTTGAGTCAATTCTTTTTTTTCCTGCCAACCACTCTTTCACCTGCTTGGAAGTGTTCTGACTCTGTAGTAGGTCTCCAGGAATTTCCACTAAGTCAAGTAATTGTACCTAAAATGGACCGTATTTGCAAATATCTCTAACGCATTATAATATTGATTCTGGCTAAAATCAGTTTGTTTTTAGAATTTCTTCATATGGAGGTGGAGGACCTAATGCACCAAAACACGGAGCAGGGAACAGTTCAGTGTTCTGAGCAGGAAAGCAGGTGCCAGCTGTTGAACTGCCAATCATTTCTGTACCTAGAAAAAAATAGGGAGGGGGTCATCTCTCAGGTGAGCATACAGGCAGTACACAGAGGAGATGAAATCTGTCCTTTCTGGGATCATTGGAGCAACAGAAATTTATCTGTGCGCCTGAGAAAAACATTTGCAGCCCCTTGTTTCAGCACAGTGATAGCTAAGTCTCTAAGGAGAAAACTCCCCAGAATGACCTGCCCACACCGTTACCGACTTACTCTTATGGAAGTCCTCACAACACAGGAGCTGAAACCAGAAGGAAACGTTCTGTGCTAGGGCCCATGAAGATAATTCCGGTAAATATTAATGCTGTTTTTGCTAATGGTCTCATCCTAGGAAAACCCGAGTCTCATAAAGAAATTGGACTATTACTAAACTTCACTGTGTTACGTTTAGGTTCTCAAAATGCAACAAATATAAAATAGCTCAGTGTTCTCTTATAATTATTATAAGTAATAAGCATGTTGAGATAGGTGGTGAGAAGTTTGCACTTAAAAAGCACACA
Organism: Psammomys obesus; assembly: GCF_907164565.1. NCBI lineage: Eukaryota > Metazoa > Chordata > Mammalia > Rodentia > Muridae > Psammomys > Psammomys obesus. The sequence goes on from NW_026596064.1 coordinate 6,470,038, forward strand.
TAATAAAGACTGGAATTCTAAATTTAAAAAAAAACTTTCAAATTGATGTTCTCTCATCTAGATTATGTACAATACAGCCATTAAGCAAGTATTTGCTTTCACAAAGTGGTAACCTTGAGAGACCTTGAATTATTTCCAGTGGCTCTTTTGGAAATCAGTATTTCCTTGAAGGGCTATTTTTGAGTCACTGGAAAAATCAATAGTAACATTTTATAGCCTTCTCTTTTTGCATACTTATTCTTTTTATCCTGGGTATTTGTTTAACTCTGAATTACATTGACATTTTTATATATTAATTTGAACTGAAACACAAGCATTCCCACATATTTACGTATTGATTATGTGTGCTCCTGAAGTGTAATGGCAGGGTCATCAGGCCTGCTAGAAGTGGTACCGGCTACACACTCAATGTTCTTTCTCTCTGTCCTCTCACAGAAGAGGACATCTCCACTCATCTTCCTTAGGGCCTCAGACTGGGTAGCATCCAGAAAACTACAAAATCATGCCATAGTTACCAGCAGAATTGGCTCACTGCTGGAATACATATGATTACTTTATGTGAATTATGACAACTTAGAATTGAGTTTTCAGTAATATGTATTTGCTTTATTTCTTATCTTGCTGGTCCTCAGAATAAACCATAATAACACAATTATTACCACTATATGTGAAAGACTGAAATACTAAATATGTTTCACTTCTTGCTCTGATGTTTTCTTGAAATGAAGTTTTAATGGACTAATCCACCCCTATGCAATTATTATATTTACTTAACTCACTCTTCTTCAGCAATAGAATAAGAATGGTATCTATTTCTGTAGATGGAACATTAATTGTCTGAAGAAAGAAACTTAGAAAAAGTTTCTTCTTTCTGAAGAAAGAAAACATAGGTAAACTTAATGCATATATGGTGTTTAAAATGAGCCAGGGATACAGTAAAGGGTTACTGCTTTCACATAGCATCAACTACGGTGCCATGTTAGGAACATGTAACAATTTAAGTCTGTAACATCGTCTTCTTATCAGTTCAACTTTAATGGTTATATAATGATTTACATCATCATCATCATCATTATTAAATATGACAAAAATCAGTAACTACAAGCATAGTGAGGTAAAACCTTTCGAAGTGCATAAGCTTGGACTGAGGTCAGATAAGCTGGAGTATGGCATCAAGCAGAGTCAAGGCTGATTTTATACAATCTCCTCACCTCAGTAATTACCTCCATTCAGAACTGGTGCAAAGAACGGTAGCTATTTTCCAGGCAGACTGCTGCTGATGTAGTCAGCGCAAATTCAGCAGGAACTTAGCCTACTGCCTGGGAACGTTTGGCCACTGGCTTGAGACACTTATTGTTTATGTTCGTTTTAATTGATTTCTCCTGCTGACATCAATATTGTGATCTGGGTGATATGATTCTGACATTTGGTCCCTGTGGTGGGGAAATATTACCTGTTTACTGCAAATGTGCCTGTCGCTTTTATGGTTGCTATGAAAACCATAGGTGTTTTATTGATAAACTAATTAAACCAATGGTCTTAGAAGTCTTGGAAACTGAAGATAGACCAGTTGCTATCTCTTTGCAGAGAATGTTTATATACAAATTCCTGTGGTTAGGAGTGGACAGAGCAGGAGGGTTGTTTGTTTGTTTGTTTATAGGGCATACATGGAGGTCAGAGCGCAATTTGCTAGAGTCGGTCTTCCCCTCCCATCAAATGGATTCTGGGGATTAAAATCGGATCCTCAGGCTCTTTAACAACTGCCTTTACCCAACCAAGCCACCTTGTCAGTCTTATGTTTATCTTTTAACAAGTTAATGCAGTTTAAACATATTGGGAAAACCAGATGGTTTTGCCAGAAAATTGTTGGTAGAAGGAGCATTTATTATTTGATTTTGTAAAACCCACACATTTGTCACTGAGTTTTTATAATTATAGTCCAGATTTTGTATATGATTGATAATAATTCCAACAGATTGACTTACTTTAGCCTCCGTTTTCTACCTCTGTCTTTTCGCACCTCTCACTGGAGCATCGGGAAAGGATGAAGGAAGAAGTCTCACTATGGCTTTGTACTTAGGTAGTCCAGCAGCAGCTGGAACCTGCAGTTGTCCCGAGTGCTGGGATTACAGATAGGAATCATCATTCTTGGTCTTACTTCCCTTCTCCATCGGTCCCTCCTCACACAGAAGAATGCCAGAAGGCCTGAATGTGGTCCATGGTTCTATCATACGCTAAGAGTGAGGCTTCTTCTGTGAATGGCTTTGCTTCTGCCTCTTCAGAGCATTGACAAAGATAGCAACATTTTTTTTTTTCAGAGAACCCTTGGGTATAACAAGTGAAAGCTGAGGTATGCACACCTGGGAAATGCTGAATCATCTGCCATTAGCAGCTCGTTCCACAGAGTATGTGAATGAAGCCCGCTCTCTATCCCTTTCTAAGATGCCATAGGGTATTTACATGAAGAATATAAACCAGAAAGAGAAAATCTATAACAGATCCTGTAATAAAAGAATCCTGAGCCACCTATAAGGAGAAAGAGTTGAATATGTAAAGGCTTGCTTCTAGTCTCTGTCCTCTCGAAGTCCTCTTTCCTCTCCCAACTAAAAGCACTCACATTTAATCATTGCTGGCAAACAAACAAACAAAAAAACAGAACTTAATTTTTTTCCTTCTGAAAAAAGAAAAATAGAAAATTATCTGTGAAATTTCAGGAAAAAAAATGAGATTAGAGACTACATAGCTGGAAGGCAGCTTTCCTGGGTTGTAATCCCTGGGAGGCTAAGACAGAGTGAACATCCCTTGGATGGAGGAGAGACAGAGGTCTTATCAGGGACCAGTGGGATGAGGGTGGGCAGACAGCTGCACAGGTGTCACAGTAGATTGTATTGCTTATTGAAGTGTAGACAAACATGGAGTTATCTCTTCAGCTCTCTTTTAATGAATGCTAGGTCACTTACCTCCAGCCTTACCTGCCTTCCATTCACCTTCCAAACCTCCAATTTATTTCCCTTCATATCCTTAAATGCTTACTTCCTCATACAAATGGGCTTCTATTCTGCTTTTCAGATTTACAACCTTATTTTCCACGAGATCACAAGGTTGCCCTTATTTTTGTGAATTAATTATTTTTATTGATGATACATTGTAAAAATCACTCGACATTAGCTGTCAAATACAAACTAAAACAATCTAACAACCTAAAATTCTTTAATTTATACATGTATATTTTAATTTTGAAATCACTGCAGTATCTATTTCATTGTTTTATAGGCCTCACTTTGCATAGTGGAATATAATAATCACAATGATGGAGAGTCTTAGCCTAACATCAGCTAAAACTTGCATAGATTCGTCTAAGAAGAGGCTCACTGTATGTTCTCATTATCAATCTTTATCTGGACACAATTGGGGAAGGGGGATGGAGAAAACTAACCAGCTGCAGATCTTCTGCAGTTTCTGTTGATTTATCAACAGGCACCCTGCCTCCCCAGAACATTATTAAAATAATAGGTAACAACCTGAAGTTGACAACAAGTTCAAGTAAGGTATCATTTCATTCTTAATTCAAGCGATAGGAAAAGAAAAAACAGTCAAATAACTCTAAGATTAAGGCATGAGAGAAAGGAGCAGGAGCAAGTGAGATGTTGGCTCACAGCCGATCACACTTAGGAAAACCTAAGGGGGCTAAGTGGATGTTGCTGTGGGTTGTAAAAGACATGATAATGCAGAACTGGACACAGAAGACAGTGTAGTGTAGGGATGAAGATGATGAAGGAAGGAAAAACTGTCATTCTGTGGCTGGATGAGGATCAGGAGGTGTGCCCATAGCACAACAGAAAGGGATGGTTTAAAGTCTCTATGAAATGACTCCATGCCCATGAGCTCTTTATGCATCTCCAATATCAAACTAAGATTCTTGCTCTTCATCTCCTAGTTCCTTAGTTCCTGGACTTCTTATTCCTTCTGTTCTTATATGAGGTCTGTATGTTAAGGCTGCCATAGCAAAGTACCACAAGCTGGTACTGGCTTTGTCAGTAGATTTTTTTTCCCCTAATGACTCTAGAGGAGATATTCAAGGTCAAGAGTCAGCAGGGCTCCTGTCTTCTGAGACCTCCCTCTGCAGCTTGCAGATGGCCATCTTTGCCTTGTGTCTTCACAACATCATGCCTCTGTCCTGTCTGGGTGCTAATCTTCCTTTGAGCAATAGCAGTCAGACTGGATTAAGATCCACACTGGTTACACAATATTTATTGAATTGGCTTTCCAAAGGCTGTATCTTCAAGTACTTCCATATACAGGGATACTAACTAGTTGGACTTGATAAGATGAATTCACAACGTGGCCCATGGCAAGGTGTGTTTGAGAGGTTATTTCTCCCCCTCCTGTGGAACTCCATATAGCAAGCACAGATACAGGAGGAAAGATTGAGTGTGATAAATGTCAAGGTCTCTTCTATCGGATCCAATGGCTACGTAGGAAGTCTTCTGACTCTAGGATACCTACCTGATTCAAGAGCTTAGCTCCTAGGAAGTAGGATCCATTTATCTGAGTGCTGAGTCAGCACAGTACTGTGAAAAGATGCCATCACTGGACCAAGAGATTCTCTTCAGGTCTCGTGTGTTTGGCTGAGATCCCAGGGCCCTTTCTCAGAGGTGATAGCTCATCAGACATTGCTAGGGACTGTGCTGGCAATGCCTTCTTCAGTGTGCTGTATAAGAATGCAGAGCGCTGTGTCTACTTGTTTTTTCTCTTTAGTATTTCTAATCTAACAAATTGGCAACCCAAGCAATGTAATATTGGCAGCAAATGCTATATATATAAAATTGCCCGCTTTATATATTTTAGGAATAGTAAAGTTCAGTCAGTTCTAGCCTTTAATAATCAGTCAAAATTTTCTTTTTCCCTTTTCGCTTTTCAGGGCAATGTTCGTGAGATTCTGAGTGTCAAATCTCTGACCCTTATGTCAAAATAACAGAGCAATTTAAATTAATATATGCAATAAGTAGTGATATTAAAGTGAAATAACTTTTGAAGAAATAAAATAAAGGTCCAAGAGGAACCAAAGGTTAATACATCAAGTGTACTGCATCCATTAAGAGGCTTCCAATGGCCTACTTCCCACATCCTGTGTCCGGGGTAGAACAACATTCTCTGTGTGTCAGAAGTGGCGGGGAGTCCAGGACCCTCTTCTGTACTATAGCAGCTCATCAATGTCAGTCAAGTGATTTGTATTTATTTATTCCCCCTTCTTAATAGTGGATGTGTGAAAAACTCAAAAACATACCCCCGTACTTGGAGTAGGCCCATGAATCGCTCAGTGGCTTTGCTCAGGCTGTGAGCACACACTTTGTAGGAGATGTGGAGGTAGATACATTTGGTTTGGTCCTCACTGGATCTTTCAGGAATTAAAAGATCAGGGAGGGCTCTCATTTTCTGGCACAGTAATACTTAGAAAGGAAACAGTTGTGCTGAGAGTGTGAAAATATAATATTAAAAGTCTCATCTAGTATGTAAATACAGTGTGGGCCCAGGCTGCAAATTGTCCCAAAATATTGATTCTCTGGAATTCACTTCCTGAAATTACCAGTTGGCACTCCCTAGGATGACAGAGAATGCCACTGTCCAAATTCCTCTTCTGTGTTTTGTGCTGGCAAGGAGAAATAAGAATGCCAAAAGGCAGGCCCCTAGGTCAACATTTGCAGCACAGACTGCCTTCTCAGCAAGGTGAGCATGCCCAGACAGTCAGGGAGAGATGCAGAGGAAGGTGGGACCAAGAGAACGACAACTGAGAAGAGGCAGTTTAGCCTATGCCCTCCGAGCTACACAGCAATGAAAGAGCGCTGCCTGAGAGTTTGAGTATTTCTTAAAAAGTAAGAACCAGGTGCTTTAAAACGGGGCTTGTGAGAAAGGATGGAAAATGACAGAAATTAAGATCCTAGAATGCAATCCCTACCAGGGTGTGTGTGTGTGTGCATGTGTGTGTAAATATCTGAATGTTCACAAGTGGTATTTTGTAGCATGGGATGAGGTGGCGAGGATACGAGCAGTCACATCTAATTATAACAGGTATCTACCCCATTTCATAGCAAAGGTCTGTTTGACATACTAGCTAGGGGAGAGAGAGAAGAGCGGATAACCTCTAAGAGAATAAATATCCTCCGATGATCACATTCTGAAGTTGATATTTATGAAATAAAGATCTGAAAAAGTCTCAAATTATTGCTTAGGGTTTGGTAGATCTGAAGTAAACATTAGCTTTTTTAGAACTAAACTTCTTTCTGGCATTTATTTATTTATTTATTTATTTATTTATTTATTTATTTATTTATTTATTTATATCTATGTTTACAATGACTTCAGCTCATTCAGAGGTTGTAATTCTAAGACCCAGGCATTAGGGTCATCTATGCAGATTAGTAAAGCAAAGTGTTAGAGTTAATGTTTTGGGTTTTGTTTTGTTTTTCCACTCTGAGATTGGTCAGGCAAGTTCAATAGCAGTGAACCACAGTGCAGCAAAGAGGAAAATATTATATATTCACACCTACAACAGTGCTCCTGAAAAAAATTGTAACTGAATAGTCAGGCAGTATGATATTTAAGATATAGAAACTTTTCTTAAGATTTAAGGCAGCCTAATGGAAGAGTTTTCCTCAGAGAGAGGGAAGGGCCAAGAAAATAAGGCCACATGATCTTTAGAAATAAAAGTTTACTTGGAAGAAAAAAAATTACATTTTTTTAACTAGCCCTATTTAAATAAAAAAAAGAAACAGGTCAATATTTCCATGCATATCCCTTTGACAAACAGTTTGCTAGATTTAGTGACCGTAATTTCCTGGATGCTACATGAAAAGCGATTTTTATTTTAGAAGAGAGATCTATTTGTTATTGTAGAATTTAATTATCCTTTTCCAAACAATAATGTCTCAAATAGGTAGTTTCTTATCCTTGTTTAAGTAATGACTTCAGGATAGGAAGCATATAGAAAAAAAGAATCACTAAATATTTTTCATATATATATATTTGAGATTTTCATTGATGATTCATTCATTCATGATCATAATTACTCCAATCCTTTCTGGAAACTATTCTTAGGTCAACCTCCCCTCCCCAGGCCAGACCATTCCAAGATTCATATCCACCTCCCCAGCCAGTTCCAGGCCCATCCCTACCTCCCCAACTGCTCAGAAGAACTTCCTGTCTCCTCAGTCCCACTTGTGCTGCCCCCCCCCCCCCTGTAGGGTCCATTCACTGGAGCGTGGTTGACCTACCACATCCCTGTGACCAGGGGCCACACTTGGAAGGAAATTTGCTCTACTACCCTCAGGAACCATTAATTACCAAAAGCTCCTCAGCTAGGAATGAGGTAAGGTATATCGCTCCCCTCTCCATGCTGGAATGTTGACTGGCTTGTTCTTTTGCAGTCAGCCATAGCTGTTCCCAGTTCATGAATGCAGCCATCCTGTCATGCCCTGAAGACACTGTGTTGTTCCAGATCTCCCTAGCCTCTGGCTTTTACAATTTTCTGGACCTCTCTTCTGCAACGGTCCCTGAATGTTGTGTGGAGGTTGATATGGATGTCCCTTTTGTAGCTGAACATTATAGACCCTTAAGAATACTACACATGCAAGCTACACTTCTTAGCTTTTGTTGTGGTTGTTTTGTTTATTTGTTTTTTATTTCTTTAACTTACTTGGCTGATTTTCTGTTTTATATATTGAGAGTTCCACACTGGCCCATGTTTCTGAAAGGTAGCCAGGTTAATTTTTATCAAGAACTCTCTGGGCAACTGTGTGATAAAGTAAAATCTAGGAGGGAAAAATCTCACCATCTCTGAATGAAAAGACAATGCTTAAGGGTGAAGAAATGATACCCAATTATAAACACCAAGAAAAAGTGAAGTGATAGGTGTTTTTCATTCTCCTTACAGATAAGACTGGCTGCTGCAAATAACTTTTTTTCCATTTTTTTTAACCCCGTGTGAAAATTGGAAAATGATGGGCAGGCCATGATTTTGGACAGATAGGATGGGTGCTGGCAGAATCAGGATTCCTTGGTGTTTCTACAGAGAAAGAACATCAGAATTGAATTTCTTGTGCCCAATACTAGTGGTTTCAGACTTGACATTGGCAACTGTTACTTCATAAAATATGGTTCAGTGTAACTTCAGATGAGTTAAATGAGCTGGCAAAGGCTTAGTAATTAAGACTAGCTATAGGGTAGGAATAGAGTCACATCAAAGCCAAGAGCTTCTTTTCTGGACCGTAAGCCTTCCTGCTCATTTGGAATAGTCACCTCTGCACACTTCTATTCATTGGTTGATTGAACAAACTGCTTAGCCTCATTCACTATTCTCTGCCAGGCGTCTGTGGGTCTTTCTGTGGGTCTTTTCTTCTGCAGACTAATTTTGTATCCTCTCTGTTCAATACATGCTTTTGGGTCTCCCAATAGTTATGTGTACATCTGCTTTGCAATGATGCTTTTTCAAGGTTTCGTAGAGGAATCCGGAAGTATACCAATAACTCACCATATATTGAATCCAAGTCTTCAACAGCAAAAACAGCCATGGTGCGTCTGGGTGGATCAAATCGGCACCTTTTCAGCCAACATTGGAGACAGAAAAGCACTGCTCCACAGAGGAGAACCATGAAGAAAATCAGCAATAGGAACCTGGTGTTGAAAATATCAGAGGAGAAATGAGGTGGAGCAAATAGGAATTAGTTTTTGTCACTGTCTGGGAAGTTTACAGGGTCTCAGCTATCTTAAGTGCAAGCAAACTGGAATGCACGCTGGAATGCCAAGTTCTTGGAGTGATCCTCTATCCACCTATATCTCCAATAAACCTGGAGGTCCTCAGGAAAAACTGGTGCTGAAAACTGGTGATAATCATTTGTTCCTTGAAAACTAGAGGGTTATCTAAAAGGTGAAGTCACTCTCTCCCTCTCCCCTTCCTTCTTTTCCCCCTCTGTTCCTTCTTTTTATTCGCCATCCTATCCACTTGTTCAACTGGTATTTAAACATATGCACATGTTGGAAATATTGGTGTTAAGGATTTAAGGTAGAGAAGATAGGGTCTCTTCCTTTGAGGAACTTAATGTTTTATTAACAGAATTGGTTAATGTTGAGTTTAGAAAAAAATGAAAGTTTTGATTTAGGGAATTAGAAGAACGGTTTTAAATTTTCTGGAAGAGTATCTCATTAAATATACATTTGGCTATGTTGAAACCAGAAGCGAGGAACCATTTAGAAAGGTTTTAAGAGGGAACAATTATTTTATCATTAACCAAACTCTAACTATAGAATAAATTCTGAGTCTTAAAAACAGTAGATTATCATACGAGGCACTTAGCAAACATTGTCCTGAAACAGACATTTCTGTGGATGTTGACTCACACTCTTCTAAATTTCTCTTCAGCTGTATGTATCCCTACGATGCTGATGTCAGTCTTAAACCAATTCACCAGTTGAGTTGTAAATAAAGAGACTACAAAGTGCACAGATCTAAATGGGGCAGGTATATGAAACCCATGTCCCCAAGGCTTGGAGGTCATCATGGAAATGGAGGGAGGCAGAAAATGTGTAAAGAGCCAGGGGGACTGAATGTATGTAATTAAACAGTATTTGATGGATGTTGTTGTTTCAAATTACTTAGGAGGACAAGTGTGCATAGACAACCACGTGTTTTATAAAACAATTTGAAGAGAGTCTTACCAGATATACCAACCATCGAGATGTTGTTCATCATAATTCACACACCTGGTAATAAAGAAAGAGCAGTAAACATCTAACTCTAGAACTCTAAAGACTATTCTTTGGGACTTTAAACTCTATATGAAACACATTTATTTTCCCAGAATACCCACCTGCTCATTCCTTGCAGACCTGTTCCAAATATATTAAATGAACATTTACCTTATGTCTAGTTCATTCAAGGTACCAAGAAGACAGGTGAATTTGAAACCACTAGATGCGCAAACAAAATACTTTATTTTAATAGCTTTGATTCTAAAAGTAGGTATTCTTAAGCATGGAGATGTAAGCGAGGAACATCTTAAAGTCATAATGTCAGAAGCATTACATGATAATCATTCCCACATTCTCATTCTGCTTTTTTATATCTCCAGACTACAGCCCTTTCTAATCCAAATTTTCTAGGGAGGGTTTATAATCTGAGGAATTAACTTCTATGGTGTGAAAATGCCCGTGTCCTTCAACTCACGAGTGCCTCTCTACCCTGGGTAGCATGGTAGGCTGATTGCAAAGGGACCTCTTTCAGACCTCCATACACTGATGCTGTCATGGTATCCTGAGAGCACACAATGGTACCAGTCATCAGAGGCAGAGCCTGAGCAGCTTCTGAAATGGAGATTTTTTTTTTTTTTTTTGGTCGTGCAATCTTCAGTCAACATTAAAGTGATGCTGCGAGCTTTACATCTTGAAAACATTCATAATAGATGGCTCCCAGCATTCTTCAGCATGTGCTGCACCAGGTGTTCTCATATGCTAGTCAGCAGTCATGTTTGACAAGATTTTTTTTTCTTTTGCCAAACATAGAAGACAAAAATATTTTGCTATGGCAGAATCTGACTTATTTTTTATTTTTTTGAGCTTGAAATGGGTTTGTTTTTGTTTGGGGAGGGGTTAACCTTAGTGGCTAGCAAAGTTCCTAAACACAGATGGCAATGAAAAAAATGGATACTCTATGCAGTTCCATTGATCCTCCTTTCTGTTTTTATGCCAATACCATGCAGATTTTATTACTATTGCTTTGTAGTACAACTTGAGATCGGGGATGGAGATACCTCCAGATGATCTGTTGTTGTACAGGATTGTTTTGGAGATTCTGGGTTTTTTGTTTCTCCATATGAAGCTGAGAATATTTTTCCCAAGGGAGGAGCAGTCCTGTTAGGTCACAGAGGAGAGCTTTGCAGCCAGTCCTGAAGATACCTGATAAAACAGGATCAGATGAATGGGGAGGAGATCCCCCCTATCAGTGGACTTGGCAAGGGGCACGGTGGAGAGGAGGGAGGGAGGGAGGGACTGGGAGGGAATGAGGGATCGGGACAAGGCTGGGGTACAGAGTTAATAAAATGTAACTGATAAGAAAAAAATAAAATACCAAAAAAAAAAAGAAAAAAGAAAAAAAATAAATCCTTTACTAGTTTGGAAAAAAAATGGATACTCAAATGTAAGTTTAGAAAGGATGCTAAGAAGAGTTGGGTATCAACAAAGGAGCTTGAACAAAAATTAATGGCAAATCTTAACAGGGAACACGATGTCTTCATCATCAATTCTGTAGCCTCGGGTGCTAATCCTCGTGCAGTGAACACATTAGCGGCTGAGCACAGAGAAAGACTAGAAAGATCAAATGGTCAAACTATCTACAGAAAGCAGAAGCCATCCCACAAAGAAGGGGCTCCAGCAGAAACAAATTATCACAAATATCATTTGAGATAGTGTAATATTTTTATAATTTGAGTTTTCTGTGATATATATATATATATATATATATATATATATATATATACACACACACACACACATATATGGCATTTGTGGTCATATATGTAGATATATATCTTTTGTAGTCATGAAGTTCTAGAGCACTATAATACATAAATCTTAAAAACGTAGTATGTTACTTAAGCTATGAACAAATTACGGACTCTTGTTTTAGATCCTTGACCTCTAAGCTCCTGGATAGGAATATGAGGTATTTCCTCTTCAAATAGAAATTGCTGCCTCTATCCTTTTCCATTGAAGGTGGCCCACATGACTTAAAGTCAACCATAAATATTGCATACCTCATTTTATTTGTTAATTGCAACTTTGAGCCACTCAAGACAGATTTCGGTGATAACACATGCCCAGCCTCATTTCCAGTTCTCCTTCTCAGCCCTTTGCACCCCCTGGTGGAGATTCTGATAAACAAAAGGTCAGGAAACTTCACTGAAGAAAGGAGTCATGGTGTATTTTCACAAAGTCTGGGATTGAGGGACCATATATTTCATTCTGGTCATTTTACACATGCACATGAGATACAGAGTGAGATCGGACATCAGTTTCCAAGCTTGAAGAATTCAAGGAGAAACCTGCAGAGCTACTCAGGAGCAAGCATCAAGCTGGAACACGGGTCTTCTGATTGTGGGAGCACCCTTCCTTCTTCCTGGATTCTAGTTCTTTCTCAAATCACATATTTTAAAAGCAACTTTTGAGTTCTAAATGGACTCTAGCAATATTATAATGACTCGGTTTTTTTTTAAGTTTTATGACAATTTTTTAACTTTGTATTCCAGCTTTTATCCCCTTCCAATCCGGCCCTCCTTCCCTCTTCCCGGGTAAGGGAGAGGGGGAGGAGAGAGCAGTCTTACCAGGCCACAGAGGAAGATAGTGCAGATAGTCCTGATGAGACCTGATAGGCTAGGGTCAGATGGAAGGGGAGGAGGGCCTACCCTATCAATGGCTCAAATTGTAAATATAATAATTTCAAAGTGGAAAAGTTTTGTATTCTTAAAAATAATCATTGAAGAATAATCATCCTAGGATGCTGATGTTAGTCTTAAACCAACCACCAGTCAACTTTCAAAGAAAGAGGCTGTGCAGTGAACAGGTTTCAACAGGTAGCTGTATCCTATCTGTGTCCCCAAGGCTCAGGGATCATCATGGAAGGGGAAGGGTGCAAAGAGTATAGGAGCAGTGCCGGCACGCACCTTCAGTCCCAGCACTCATGAAGCAGAGGCAAGTGGATCTCTCGAGGCCAGCCTGGTCCACAAGTTCCAGGGAAGCCAGGGCTATACAGAGAAACCCCATCTTGAAAAACAAACAAAAGAAATTTGCAGGCAAATGATGGGACCTAGAAACGATCATCCTGAGTGAGGTATCCCAAAAGCAGAAAGACACACATGGTATATACTCACTTACATAGACCTATAAGATAGGATAAATATACTGAAATCTATACATCTAAAGATAAACAAGAAAGAGGACTCGGGGTAAGATGATCAATCCTCACTTAGAAAGACAAATGGGATGGACATTGGATGTAGGAGAAAACAAGTAACAGGACAGGAGCCTACCGCAGAGGGCCTCTGAAAGACTACCTAGCAGTGTATCAAAGCAGATACTAAGACTCATAATCAAACCTTCTACAGAGTGCAGGGAATCATATGTAAAAAGGGGGAGTTAGTAAGACCTGGAGAGGACAGGAGCACCACAAGGACCATATATATCAGGGCACAGGGGTCTTTAGTGAGACTGTTTCACCAACCAAGGACCATGTATGGATATAATCTAGAACCCCTGCTCAGATATAGCCCATGGTAGCTCAGTGTCCAAATGGGTTCTCTAATAAGGAGAATAGGGACTATTTCTGACATGAAATCAATAGCGAGCTCTTCCACACACACCCTCCCTCCTCCTCATGCGGGAGGAACAGCCTTGCTAGGCCACAGAAGAGGACATTGCAGCCAGTCCTGAAGAGACTTGATAAGCTAGGGTCAGATAGAAGGGGAGGAGGTCCTCCCCTGTTAGTGGACTTGGAAAGGGACAGGGAGAAGATGAGGTAGGAAGGATGGGATTGGGAGGGAATGAGGAAGGGGGCTATGGCTGGGATACAAAGTAAATAAGCTGTGATTAATATAAAAAAATAAATAAGAAAAGAAAAGAAAAACAAACAAGCAAACAAAACAAAACCAACCAACCAAACAATAACAATGACATGAGTGTAAGAGCCAGAGAGAGTGAATGTCTGTAACGAAACATTTTGACGGAGTGGCAGTTGGACGCATGAACTCACTTGTGCATGCCTGGGACTGCATGTACAAAACCTACAAAATGCTGAAGCCAGACAAGTTCACAGCATGGAGAGGGGATGGGCTCATGAAGCCCCATACCCTGGGAGAAGCTAGTGACAGTTGTTAGCTACTTGAAGAAGAAGAGTTAAAGAGTCACTTTTCTTCAGGCATGCAGGCCCCCAGAGGCAGCTCACTCCCCAGAAAAAAAGCCCATACCCGTGCACATACAGGCAGAACCAAATGAACTCTGTGAGTATGAAGGAGCCACAGACATCATGAGAGAGGAAGTGAGAGAAGTTGGGAGGGAAAGGTGGGAGAAGAAATGGAAGGGTAGACTGGACTCAAACAGTGTATTTATGTACGGATATTAAATAAAATATGTAATTGGAATTTTTCAAGAAAAAAGGAAAGATGTGGGGGAAAGTAAGAGTTACTACTAAACTTGAGGAAACATTGGCAATGATTAGAATTCTCTGCAGGTACATGTCCAAGGAAATGCAGCGTGTGCCAGAGCACCTAGGCCCTTCTTCATATGGATGTCGTGGAATTGGTTCCTGCTTACCCAGATGGCTAGCCTGACCCTTACTGTTCCTCTGTGTGCTGTAAATCTACGGACTGAAGTTGCAGATTTGTTAATGTGGTGACTACAAGCAGAAACCTGGAGCGCCACTGTGCTGCTCCTCTGCCGCCACCATCCTGCATTTCCTGCAGTGCAAACTGTTACGGACCAGGTGCTTAGCATAGCTTCGTGTGGCATTCTTTACTTTCAAACTCCGGCGACATACGGAGGGAGTCGTGCCCTGCTTCTCTAAAACTGAGAAAACTCAGTGGTGGGTGAAATGACGTGTGTGGCATAGCTTTTTTTGGAAGACTCGAGAGCATACGTAGAAATGATCTGGCAATGGAGTCTTTTTTTTTCCTTAGCACCCTGTGATGCTGCAAGCTGGAACCTCGGGCTTCATATTTCCATATGGAGTCTGCGCCCAGAATTCTGTTCCAAAAGGCTTTAAAGAAATGCTGGGAAAGAATTGAGAGGCAAGTTCAGGGAGACTATCTGAAAAGAAAATAGGCTAAGAGTGACATCAGTTTGCTGGCTGAATGCAGAGAATCTCACATAGAACAGTGGGGTCAGTCTCTGGCACTGCCTAAGCTTCCCCACCTTTAAAAAAAAGGAAAGAAAGAAAGTCATATTCAGAGGAACACAGCAGAGAGCATTGCTGCTCAACCGTACAACTGCTCCTTGTATAGAAGCCTGAAGAAAATTCTGCTAACACGACAAACGTCATTGTAATATTCTTAGAAGAAGTAAAATAACAGATTCCATGGGTTTTGTTCTTTCGAAAAATAATTTCTCAACATGAGCCAATGTGCAATCCAACTATAATCATTTGGAAGTGGGTGAGGAGCAAATCACGTCATCTAGAACTTGACTGTAAATTGCATGGTTTCTACAAAAAGCACAGACTGTTTCTCTCTCAGTTATTTCACCAAGTGTGTTAAAAAAATTGAATTAAAAGTTGGATATGATTCTATCTTTGCTGTAAAAATTCTGGGTACATATCTGAGCGTTGCGTATTTACTCTCTTACTTTATTTAGTTACGTCCATGCTTTCTCTGACAGGGTGTCACCGCCTATCCTAGGCTGGCCTTGAACTGATTATGTAGGCCAGGCTAGCCTTGGAGTGGGATCTTTATACCCCAGCCTCCCCTCCGAGTTCTAAGATTATAGGTATTCTCCATCATTCCTTAACTTTTTTCCTAATATTAAACAAAATGTTTAACCCGCTGAGCCAAGCAAGTTGTAGACATCTCATTAGAAAATGTATTCATGTAATTAATTTACAAGGTCATATATATGTATATATTCATATTTATATTTTGTAAATCACTTTGTGCTCTTTGACAGCATAATTAGCCACGTATAGGGGGAGGAGTGGATTAAAAGTATAACTATAATGAAAGAGGGCTGTAACATGTTTTATGTCATACATATATAAAATATGTAGATTTTATATAATGCATTATATAACCAATGTATTAATTACACTCAAAATTCAGCAATTATAAAATGTAAAAAAAGTATTTTATATCACAAATGCAAATTTAAGTGAAACTAATAGAAGATCACTTTATAAAGTGTATAAACTGTTTCTGAAAGTCTTGGAACATAAAAGTTGACACACTTAAAAATGGCTTCTTGGTTGATCATAATCCCTTTCTTTTCAGCAGGGCCTCCACCAGAGCCTTCCTCTCTCCAGTTATTGTACCTCCTTTGCTCCTTTGCATCCAAACGTAAGTCTCCTTCTTTGTGTCTGTTTGCATATGAACTTTGGACCAGTTGTTTTTCTCTTAGGCTTTTCATTTCTTAAGGATGTTTTGAGTTAAGCATGTCTATGGATCTTTTTGCTTAGTGGGTTTGTGTTACCACTTTATCGAAAAACTGGTAATGGATGATTCTACTCTTTTGGTCAGGTAATGTATTTAGAACAATGGTCTCAGATCATAGGAATGATCTAATTTCAAACTCTCAGCCAGGTGCAGTGGCACATGCATGTAATCCCAACACTCGGGGAGGCAAAGTCAGGCAGATCTCTGTAAGTTCAAGGCCAGCCTGGTCTACAAAGTGAGTCCAGGACAACCACGGCTACACAGGGAAACCCTGTCTTGAAAAAACAAAGCAAAAGAAAAACAAAAAAATAACCCAACTCTTCTTCAAGATAGAGAGGTGAAAAAAAAAAAAGAATCTTCTTGTTTGGATGTGGGACATTGACTCTTTCTTTACGTCTTTCTGTATGTCTTTTATTACAGACTCATCAAACTAACACCATCTTATGTAAAGTATTATGTCTATCTTCAGTGGATTCACTTCTCTTATATTAGTTCCTTAAAATATCAGCTACTTCCTTGTCTTTTCTACCCTTCTTTCCTACTATTTTGAATGTTAGTTAAGGCAGTTTTTTTTTTTATTTCTACTTAACAGAAAATAAATGAAGATAAATATAACAGATGCTGAGATGTAAAATGACTTACCAAAGAAAGCTCATGCCTAAGCACCGGTTAAAAGCATTCTGTGCACTGACTATTTCCCTTTCCCTCTCTGTCTTCAACATAAAGGAAAAGCAGTAGTCTCAGAAGCTCTAAGGGAGCTGATAGGCCTTCCACTTCCACCCTTCCTTGTCATAATGGCTGGATAGGAGAGTCAATTTTTAAGCCTCATCCCAGTCATAGGTGTCTATTGTTCCATGTCACAGGCAGAAAATAAAGAGGCAAGATTTGGGCAGCCTTGAAGTTCAGAGTCACGTAAACACTATGAAAAACTGCTCAGACAAGTGCAGAAGACAAAGCACAGTAGTAGGTCCAAACCTTAATGCAAAGGAGCAGCAGTGGAAAGGCGTGCAAACGCTGAAAGAGCAACTCACACTAACAGACTGTCTACAAAATGCTCAGCAACAGTGCGTGATTCCAAGGCTAGCTGAGGATTCTAAGGACTGCCCTGTCTCTTGCTTCAGAAGCGCTGCCCACCAACAGGGGTCTGAGAGGATGAGGCAATGGTAATTGAAAACAGCTGGCTGGCAGAGTGCTTCACCCAGCGCACAGCGCTTGGCAGAAGTGCTTTTCTGACACTTGCACTCGGTCACACTGTATTACTGGTCCCATCCATCATCATCAGCGTTATTAATGGCACCTTCTCATCTCCCGACTAGAATTCTGAGAACAATTAAGTCTCAAAAAGTAAGGAAATGAAGCAATTATTCACATAACTTGCATCCAATGCCCTTTGAAACACACGCATAACACAGGGTAAAATGTGCATTCATTTGATAATATTTGAAAATGAACTGCTTTGAAACTTTTCCTTGAAATCACAGCACTAATGCATTTGGGGGCAAGGGAAGAAGACATTACAATTCTTATATGCCATAACAACCATAGAAACTTCACAAGAGGAGAAACCAAAGCCTAAATGCCCAGAGATCCTTTACTTATTCAATAAAATGATCATAACGGCAATTACATTTCCTGATTTTTTTTTTAACGTGAGTATCTTTGGGGCTTTCAAGTGTCTTGAGTCTTGTTCTTTGAGTATTTCAAATTCTAAATAAATAGCAGGATATGGTGGCTCATGCCTTTGGTCCCAGCACCCAGAGGCATAGGCAGAAGCACGCAGATCTCTAGGAGTTTGAGGCCAACCTGTTCTGCAAATCGAGTCCTGGATAACCAGGGCTCTGTCTTGAAAAACAAAATCGAATCAAAGAATATCTTGTCATTTACTTACATTTCATTTTCTTCACAGGATAGATCTGAGAGCACCAGCTGAAACACATATTTAGAACAATAAAATCCAAACATTTCATTGGACTAATTCTTTAATGAAAGCAGTGCCTGGAGCCAGGGTCTTACATTTTTTTTTTAATTAAAAGCTTTGCAGCATAGTTTATTGTTGGTACATAGTGTTTTAATTGAAAAAAAAAATCTCTGGGTAGATTCTTAAACTCAACAGGAGCAGAAGATCTACTGAAGTTCCCCTGCATCCCTGCATCCTACAGGAGATGGATCTGAACAGCATTTTGTTTTCTCTGTAGATTTTGCTTGAGCTAGAGAGATTGAGACCCTTGAATTTCTTTGTTTTCATATTTTAGTGAGAGGCAGGAGGGCCATTGTTTTGGTATTATTTTTATGCATACGAAAAACTTTCCCAGTCAGAGGAAACAGAAGTCAACCCTGTAGGCTTTTATAGGAGTTAAATATGCCTATAAAAGGGGTGACTTTAATTACCGAAGTTGACTTATGGTCACATGATATTCCTGTTTCTTTTGGGTGGGGATAAAATAAAACCTCTTTATCAAAGAGGAAAAAAAATAACTTTTGAAAGGCCCAAACCCTAAGCATTCTAACAAAATTATCTCAGTCCTCCTCGGTGCCAAACCTCAGAGGCTACAACATTTCACACCCATAATCACAAGAAAAGAGGTGTTTCTTTCTAGAGACCGTGTTTGTGTGCTCCTTCGACTCTATGAATTGGGTCTCTTTTGTACAATGATAAGACTTTGCAGACATCCCTTATGTGCAGCACTGAGGGTGGATAAGGCGAGTTGGAGCATTTATATTTTTTTCCCAGACTGTCACATGTAAATATAAGTACTAATAAGACATTACACAATTTTAAGTGATAGGCTTGGGGATTTTGTATGAGAGGTGTGCTTCTCCCTCGATCCCAAATGTGCCTTTTTTCAGCACCTAGTATTTATGCCAGATGGAGCAATGGATTGGCCATTAGAGAGCATGATAATGAACAATTTATAAGCACAGAAAATGAGTTGTATTCTCTTTTGCTAGAATGCTGCAAAGAGATTTGCATACTAACCGAGAGGAAAATGAACATTCAAATTCTGACTATAAAGAAACTTTGTTTATGATTAGATGCAACCATTTTGGATCTAGCTTAACAGATAAAACAAATTAAGCTAGCATTCCCCTTTCAAGTCACTTCCTAGTCTTCTCTGCCTTACCAGAGCGAGGAGTGTGTGGTATCTCATTATCACCACTGAACGGCCAATGCATTAACTGCCAGGCTCCCAGGTTGTTATGAAATAGCGAAAAGAGGTCTTAATGTGCTGCAGACTTAAATCTTTCAGATGTGTTGCATTCAAATAACAGAAATACAAGGATGCCATTATTGGTTACAAAGAGGTGCTAGCACAGAGTAACCATATAAACCCTAAAATGGTTCTGTCTGCAGCAGTCAACACTGAAAAACTTTCAAGAACCCAGTGAGTTGCAGAGACTGGGAAACATTTTCTAAATTAATATAGCCATAGCATCTCTGTGTCAACAGCATTTCTGAGTTTGAAAACACCCCAAAGCATAACAAAGTGAAGCAAATTATACATTTGCATTACTTATTTCAGTACCATTGAAGCTAAATAACAAAGAAAGGAGATTTGAGGTCATGAATGCTCTGGTTTCCTTTCCTGGAACAATAAATAATATAAAGCATTTGGTGGTTGTAACACCTTGAAGAGAATTATTTACATGCAGTAGTTAAATCACACAAAGGACAAACCCTGAGTATAACAAGCCCTCAGAGACCTCAGAAAACTCCCAGAAGTATTGATGGTTACCTGGAAGAGTGGCAAGCACAGGGTTCCTGTGGTTGGGATTTTGGAAGCGACCCGGTAAACACTGGATCTTGACATACTAAAAACAAATGATCTGCCCAGATACGGTACCTTGCTCACCCTGATTAACGCTCTCACAATGTGTAAGCTGCCCTATGCTACGTGTCCTGCCTCAGTGTGCATTAATGACAGACTATGTGACCAAGAAAGGGCATCCAGGGACGGAATGTTAGCTGCATGCTCACAGGTACTAGGAGCTCAAGGAGTTTAAGGTCAGAACCGTGGTACTGTTTGTCAAGGCTTTTAAATGCTGACCTGCAAAGCCAGCTGGCTGTTTGAATAACTTTCAGCGTTCAAGCGCATGTTTTATTCCAGGGAACATATGAGGTTTTTCTTTCTTTCTTCTTTTTTTAATATCATCTTGTACATGGAAACATTGATTCAATTTTCTATGCTTTCCAGATCATCTTTGCTCTTCTTTTCCTACACATTATTTTGAATAGGGGTTGACTCCAACCTTGAGTCTACAATGCTCAGATTAGAATATTTAAATTTTGAAAATACAATGAGGAGTAGATAAATAGATATCTCTTTTCATATGTAATTAAACATGACAGAAGGTAATTCTTGGACAATATCTACTAAATTGAAAAGCACCCTTTGGCTAAGACTCTACTTTTCTAGAATTCATCCCATGTCTTTCCATTGTTTAAAGCTACACATGGTGTACAAAGTCACCTGAAATGCTGCTCACTAAAGCACCAAATGCACATCGACATGATCACACACAAACGGGCACTTCCACGCAGCAGAACAGCAGGAGGCTATCATGGTTATTTCCAGGAACTGATTTTATACATGAGGCAGACACAGAAAGTGGTATATAGAGGGCTTTAAGTGTTATATTTTAAACAGAATGAACAAATGATAGGACTTTGCCTATACCATGTTACTTTCTTTTATACAAAAAGGAAGGCATAGTTAGGGTATTTTTTTTTCTGTCTAAAATCTGCTGCATACGCTTCTGTATTCACAAAATGTGCATGGCATACATTGTCAAAAGTGATTGCAAATGAGAGCAGGAGTCCAAGAAAAGAAGTGTGGAAGAGAAAACTTGACTTCCACCATTAGCTTCTTGTCTGTTTGCTATGTGTACATTTTACAGTATCTATATGTCATTCAAGTGTTTTATGCATTTGTACTCAACGGGCCGAATCTGAAATCAAACATCAAGAATTCAGAAGCATATTGCAGCCTAAATCCAATGATTGTTTACCGAATTCAATTTGAACAACTATATAGGAACCCATTTATGATCACATACATAGATTACATCAGAAACAAATAGACCATATTAGTTAACTAAACTCCAGCTCTGAACTTGCCATTAAGACTTCTGGATTATTTGCGCAGCATCTGGACAGGAGACGAAGGCTCGTTGGTAGCCATGGTCTGTTTAGTATGCAGACACAGACACAGCCATGAATTTCAAAGGAGAGGAAGGGCTCGGTGCCAAGGCCAACAGGAGAAAAGTAAACCAAGCCTACAGTATTATTTGTGTCTAAGACAGCCTCCATTTTGAGTGTCTTTGAAGCCTGTAATTAAACAGAATGAAAAATAGGCTTTTCACTAGTGAACTTATTTATTAGTTGGTCAGAAGCCTGACTTCCGTCAGTGAAGTCAATGATCTTAAGAATTTCTGGGAAGGAAGGGGAAGGCCAGATGATGAGAAAAGAAATGAAATGGAAACAAGGGCAGCATGCTTGGGTTAGCCTCAGAAACTGGCACAATGACCAACCAAATACAAGGTTTAAATAATTCTTGTCTAAAAGCATATGACTGTGCAGCAGGTGGTTGGCTAGAGGCGTAGCCACTGAAGGGAGATGCAAGCTAGAGGCACAGGGATGCTGCGAGCCCCACTGCTCCATGTCTGCTGACAGAAAAATCCTGCCCATAACTCCTTTTGTCTCCCAGCTTTCCATCCATTTACTTCTGTGATTCTCTGGGCCACTTTTAAGGTTTGCACGATCCAGTGGACCTAAGATGGTAATTTCTCTCTGTAGTTCCTTTCAAACATCAGCACAGTGGGGTGGTCTTGAGGGAGTAAAATGGTGATGATGGACTCTTGTTATACTTTTTATTTGAACGTATTTGGGGAGTCGCATGCTGTTTGAAGAACGAGGATGGAACTTGTTTGTCCTCTTCACCCAGCTTTCCCTAGCAAGCAGCAGCTTCTTTGCATAACAGTTTATGGTACCCAACTAGGAAACTCACAGGGACAGAACAGGCACCCACAGGATCTATCTATCTATCTATCTATCTATCTATCTATCTATCTATCTATCTATC
>NW_026596064.1:6492308-6500561 GCF_907164565.1 Psammomys obesus
ATCTATCTATCTATCTATCTATCTATCTATCTATCTATCTATCTATCATCTATCTATATTTATGTTGCATTATTTAAATTTTTTCTTAAACTGCCCTTATGAAAATGGTCATGTGTTAGTGAATTCTAATCACAGGACTCTCTAGTTAAACACGAACAGTTGCTTTTGCTACTAATGAGTTCACTCAAGTTTGTATACCCTTATATTTGAATAAAAGGAGCTGAGGAAGCAAAACTCTCAAGAAGAATTGGAGAAAAATAAAAAAAAAATTGACACATACAGTTATTGTAAAAAGAGACGAAACTGGGCTTTGGATTTCCTGAGTACTTGCATGGTGAACCTTAGGTCTTTAAGTTTGTAAGCAGAGCACTGGCACATAGGCATTTGCGTGTTCAGTTGTTTTGATTTCCCTAGATCTTCTCTTGGTTAGGGAGGATGAAGTGTAATGGATGGTGACTGTTGACTATGAAAACCGTTGTTGAATTCTGAGTCTAGCAAAAGCCCCAATTCCCTGAAGCTCAGAAGTCATATTGATGTTTGTCCTTAAAGGTCATAGAATCCAGCTGTTCAAAAGGAGATAAGGACTAAAATTCAAAAGATTAAGTGAGAATAAATAGAAGGTATGAGTGCAAGTGAAGTTCAAAAAGGTCGGAACAACCAGAAAGGAGGCATCACCTATTTGCTTTCTTCAGGGGAAGTGAGGGAACAGAGCAAGGCTCTTAGTTGAGAGACCGTGGATAAAGTTACTGCTAACCGTGAGTGTAACAGTGAAAGAGTTACTTGCATTTTAATGGAATCCTTCATGAATCTGGGACTCATTCTTACATGGACCTTTTCTGTGTCATTCCAATTATAGTATAGAAGCTGCTCAAGCAAGTGGTGAAAGAGTTATTAATCTTTGGTTTCAGCTTTTCACTTTCCTTCAATATCCCTGGTATTCTCCTGCCTCAGAAACAGACTGGATTCTTGCTTTTCTTGTTTGTTTGTTTATTTGGTTGGTTGGTTGGTTTTTTTGAAATGTGCCTCCTCATGTATCAAGGTGACTCATCCTCCCTCACCTCCGACTTCTTTTGCTGTAGCATTGGACGGTCTGCTAACATTTCCTGATCACTGTGTATGACATGACAATAACATTTCAGCCAGTAATACCAATTCTTTCTGTGGTCCTTATTTTCTAGAGAATTTTTGAAAATGCCAAATCATTTTACCAAATGAATGGCAATTCATCATTGTTTTTCTCTAAGCTCTGGAGTGGCGACTTGACAAATAAATGGGTGTTTTCCTGTTTTACTCACTGTGTATCTGAAGTACCTAGTAGACACTCAAAAATGTTTGCTGATTACATTAACTACCTTATTGATTGTCAATGTACTGTCCTAGAAATGGGGAGAAAAGGAGAAGACGTCTTCTTTGGTGTCACGTTCCAGTTGATGTGAGAGGGCAAAAAGGAGCTTTAACTTTTAAGTCATTGCTGTTGAAATTTTATTAAGCTAAAGCTATATGAATATGAGAAGGTATCAAGCAATCAAACTGAGTTGCAATGGAAGGAAGAGAATTAGCCACTACAAAGGAAAATCATTTAGATGAACTAAACAGCAGCTTGGGGACATGGTGTGTCTATTGTTTTTTGAGTGGAAAAACTTGACATTGGTTTGTTCTACATTCATTACTAGATTGTACCAGCAACTAAGAGACCATGTCTGAAATGAACCGTTAAATGTAGTCCTCTGCAGATTTAACACGAGTTATATCACTTTGAAAAGGGCCCTGACATAACTTGGAGTTAAACATTTGCTCAAAGTGCAGATGCTTATGGTAATAATTGACAAGCTGTGATTAGTCTAGATGTGTGAAGTTGCTTTATTAACTCAGGAAATCACTGAGTTCCTGAAAAAAAAAAAAAGAATTCTGGTTATGTTTTAAAAGCTATTGGATGAACATTGTTGTTGCTAAGTAGCTGAGCTTATTGATGTATTACATATTATGTGACCAACAATAAGCTCTAATTTCCAGTTCCTTGCACAGATTTTAGCAGACTTTCCTTTCTGATCAAATATTTGATTTTATATAAAAGATTCTAAATTGCAAAATCATTTCTAAAAGACTCTACAAAAACCTTTGTGGGCTCATCACTCCTGTATCATGTTGCTTCCCTCTTTAATTTCAGAGGGAATGCTGGTGTTCCTTTTTCCTCATAAATTTTAGGGTCAGTGTTTCTTTAAAATAGTTTGAAGACTGTTCAGAGCTATTTTTGTAATTTCAAAATTAAAAGCTAAAATGGATGAGTTTAAAGTTTGCCAACGTTATTGTCTCCATGATAGTAATGGAGACATATGACTTGCTATTCATATATATTGTTATGAAACTGGTTATACTTGGATTGTGGATCAGACACAATTCCAGGAAATCTGTTTTGTTTCTATGATCCAAACTGACTAAAAAGCTATGGTTTTCTGATGCAGGCAGGTTATATTAGCTATACTTGCTGTACCCTGAGTGTCTGCTACTAGTCTGTGGAAATTTTCATGCTGATTCCCATGGGTATTTCCATAACTGATCTGCATAGAACCATTCCTATGGGGGGAAATGCCATCATGGAACTTAGACAACTTGCCAACATTCCTGAGGTGAGGAGAGCAAAAATGTGGACATGGAATGTGGAGCAAAAATGATGTGTCTGTTAGCAGGGTATGTAACAAAATGTTCTCTTTATTTTCAACTTACTGTCTTCCCAATATGGGATATACCCTGAGCCACTCTTGCCTTCTTTGAGGTTATGTAGAATATTTTTTGCTATTGAGATTTATAGACCTTTTTGATTCCTAATATGTACCAGATCCTGAGGATCAAGAGATGAAGTTTTAGGAAATAGTAACCGACAGAATTCTGCTGAGTGGGTTTTCAGTGTTATGTCTATTTTACAGTGGATTTTGCAGAAGAGATGATATTGGAGATGAACTCTGAAGGATACATAAAACTCAGAATTGGAGCAAAGTCAAGATCTGTGAGACTGAGGAGTCTATCCGGAAGCTATAATGTAGGAATGAGCAGGGTCGTGGAGTCAGCTCACAGGGGCTTTCAGTATCAGAATAACTACGTCAGGCATGCTTTTCCCTTCAGGAAAGAACCTGTCCGGAAGATATTCTGTCAGTATATTGTCTAGTTATAGTTCAGGCTGAAAAAAAAATGGCAAGTGAAGGGTTGCCATTACTTGCATCTTAACCAGAAAGTGGATGTAGATATTTCAAATATTATTAATGATTATTCATCAGAATTAACAATCAATCATAGATTTCACTCAGTATGTGTTCAGATATTAAGCATACTGGTATTTGGTCTGATTAAATAAAATTTAAAATATAAATGTAACAAAATGTCTAAGAAGTAAAATATTGATTTTCTTATTGCCTAATTTTGCCTAATTCATTCTCATGAATGATTAGTATGAAAGGAAGTGAAAGACTGACTAGTCAACGCTCCGGGGAATAATTTCTGCTCCATGAGAGTGCAGTTCGACTGTGGCTGTGGGAATGAGCACTTTGTCTTTGTAATTTAGACTATAATTTGGGTTGTGATAGGGTGACACTAAGTGGCTGGAAATGGAAAGGCTTTGTCAATGGAAATCAAAATAAGAACAAAAATTTACACTTGTGGTGACACTTACGACTCCCTGGCAACAACAGGAGAAAATTATAATCATAGTAGCTCAGGATCATTAAAATATCAACAGCTAGCAACTTCTTTCCTTCTGTGAAGCTTTAGGACCCTTGGAAATAGATGGTAAAAGCCAACAGGAATGGAATCATGTAATCTGAATTGTAAGATAACCCCTTTACTTTTAAACAACAACTACAACAAAATATTGTTTTGTGTCATCCTGCTTCTACAGTCAATGTTTTTATTAGCCTTAGTCATTTTAGATAGAATTTTTTAGAAATGAATACATTTTTATCAACTAAAAATACAATTTTTTTTCTAGTTTAACATTCACTCACTTCTTTATTCAATGAACATTAGCTTAAATCATTACAAATGATCATTTTTAATTAACTTGCTTAGTATTGCCAATTATATCTTCTCCAATGTTTTATCCCCTGCCTTGTTGGTATGTTGAATTGATGGTTCCAGATACATGTTGCCTATACCTAGACCATTTCTATCCATGGAAACTAAAAGTTTTCAGAGAGGCCCCCACTTAACCTTTGAGTAGTTTTTACAAACTGTACACCATTTCTCCTTAAACTGGGTTTTCTGTAGAGTTCTATAAAAAGCAACCAACCCTCCTCTCTCTTATGTTTGATAAGTCTTTAGACCTTAGGCCTTCAGCTTCACACAGGATTTTGTTCCCACGTATGTTCTTCACTTCTCTGAATTAACCACTTTCCTTGCCTCCTCTGAAATGTGCAGTTCCAAATTCATGTGCACAGGGGGACGTTGGCAACTTCATTTCCCCCAGTTTTCTTAGGGTACCTATCTGTCATACATCCCTCTTTTGGCTTCCCTCTTGCATCTCAGATGTGGGTTATTATTTAGCTAACATAAAAATTCTGAGTATCCCAGCATTAATTGTCTTGGTCATAACTTTATCCTGCTCTTGGCTTTAACTGTGGTCTACACGTTATCCTTACTTAGAGCCCTTACTGACTGAGGACTCTCTCAGCAGCAGCCTATGTCCTCATCTACCACACAGCTGTACCCTTTCAAAGCTGCACGTACACTTCCATCCAAATATATCCACAGAATTCTATATGCAGGCAGCATTTATTCTGTACTGGCTCTGTGCTATTTCTCCAACCATCCCCTTACTCAACAAAGAAACATATATGACTTTCTAATAGGAGCATTTCTTGTTCTGTTATTATATATTATTTGTCTGAAATAATGAGCTTCTTTGTGAATTTTCATACATAAATATTGTAGTTTAGTTATATTTCATCCATCTTTTTTATTCTCAGTGCCCTGTCTGGTAACACACGATTTTCATTGCCTCAAGTATCTCTCAAAGCCTATTTGTCCTTCTGTTTATACTAATTAAAGACTAGTCTCCTCAATCATTTATTACTTTTATTATAGCTTTATTTTGTTTTTACTATTTTCTACTTCCTATCATTCTCTTTGTCTCCCATTATAATTTCCTAGGCAGACTGAATTTCAAAGCTTTAAAGTTGATCACATAATTCTGCCCCTTAAGAAATACATAATGGCTTCCAACAGCTTCCAGAATTAAATTTTAGTCTCTCTAATTTGGTGAATAAAGGAAAGAAGTAGGAGGAGGCAGATCAAGTGTTTCCGGATCTTAATGAGTCGATGTAATCCTTCTTAAATATGGATGAGGAAAGAATGTAGCAGAAGAGGAGAACAGAGAGAGGAGGGGAAAAGAGAGAGAGAGAGAGAGAGAGAGAGAGAGAGAGAGAGAGAGAGAGAGAAGTCTGGAAGCAGGGCAGGCAGGGCGAGAAGAGGAAGAGAAAAAGGAGAGTTTGTGGGATAAGAGACAGCAGGGAAGAGGGACAGAAGGTAAAAATGAAAGAGAAAAGGAGGGTGGAAATTATACATCACAAAGCTAAGGGAGACCTGAGTGAAGTTTTATTCTGTGTTTTCTGAATTCTCTTGGTAGACAGGAAAGCTCATCACAGCTGGAAATATATGGATGTGTGGTCAGCTTCAACGAGTCTACCTACAAACTACCTACAAAGAAATTTCAGGGGCACAGAGAAATGGCTACCCTTTTCTTTGTGTTATGACTCTTTCTGGGTAACTTACCACCTTGATATCTGTCAGTCTAAACAGAGGTGAGGGCGAAGCCTGGGTTACTTGTTGGATGGGAAAAGAGAGTTTTCCTTGGTGCTTCCAGTTGCTCTTATTTCCAATCCATCATGTTTGTTTAAATATTGGCAAGTGTTGCAAGATCTATGCTTTAACCATCTATATAATAGCGCCATATAATTGTGTAGTGGTCACCCTTTCTGTCTTGACTAAAGACTATGAAAGCTTATACCAAAATGCACTATGACCTCATTGGATCTAATAACTCTAAAGAGTTGCTTGAAAAGTTACATTTGATAAATTAGGAAGAACTTGTCTTTTAATGAATGGCTTGTCTCAATCACTTTATTTTGTTTCATTTTACAAGCTTATTATAGCTTATTGAATGTTCAGTAAATTACAAAGCACTTAAAATCTATAGTTCAATTTTTAAGTATTAGGTTACCTGTGACCGTACTGTAATAAAGATACTGAAAATTTCCCTAAATCCCCAATATTCTTGTAGCTTCTTTGTGACACATTTGCTACTCTGAGAGCTCAGGCTCATTCTTTGGTTTCTGATACACTGATCACAAGAAGGTGTCAGAATCTTATGTAAATGGAATCATACATCATGAGCTCTTTATGTCTGCCTTCACTCTGATTTATGCAAGCAGTTTTATATTTTAATCATTCACTTTTTCTTGCTGATTAATATCCTTCTGCCTCGACTTATTGACAGATCCACTTATTTGTAAACAATTTGTCATTTTCAAGTTTTAATGATTAGAAATAAAACATGAACAAGCACAGAAAAAACTTGTGGGAGACACAAAGTTTTCTTATCCTTTTTAGCAAATGGCCTAGGTGTAGAATAGATATGTGATGGGGAGGTTTGTATTTTACTATACAATATGAAATTTTTGAATGTTTGTCAATGTTTTCCTAACATTTCACATCATCACCAGAAGTAGATGACTGTTAACATTGATCAATATTTTTGTCAAAATCTGATGCATTCTGTTGCTTAATGAAAAAACGTGTGTTGACATACTACATTTTTAAATTTTTCATTACTGTAACTTAAGCTATTAATCAACTTTTTATATGTTTATTGGCCATTTGTATACAGTGCAGATAGTTTTATGTCATCAAATAGGAGGAAGGCTCAACTGAAAGAAATGCTTCCAAAAGATCGGGCTGAAGGCAAAGCTGTGAAACATTTTCTTAATGATAATTTTAGGAGAGCCTAGCGCATTATGAATGGGTCCACCCATGGGCTGGTGGTCCTGAATGCCATAAGAAAGCAGGCTGAGCAAGTCATGAAGAGCAAGGCAGAAAGCAGCCCTCCTCCATGGCTTCTGTATAAGTTCCTGTGCCCAAGCTCCTGCCTAGTTTGAGATCCTTCCCTGACTACCTTCGATGAATTACAGATATAGAAGCAAAAGCAAAATAAAGCCTTTTTTCTCCATGGTACTACATCACAGCAATATAAACCTAAGTAAGACATGCACCTTTAATATGCCTGTTCAAAATTTAACATCTTAAAGAATGAGTTGTAGGTTATATTCAGTTATACAAGTTCTTACATATTCTGAATGCAAACAATTTGACATGCAGCAGGTATTTCCTCTGAGCCAGTTGTTTGCATTTTCATTTTGTAAACACGAGATTTTATCTTTATAAAAATCAGTATTTTTTTATCTTACGTTTCATTATTTCTGTGCATTTGCTAATAAATTTCTGCCTGCTCTAACTTCGCAAAGAAATTGACTCATGTTTTAATCTTTCACATTTATTTCAATTTTAACTCTTTGAAGTACTGATAGAAGGTTTCCCAAAGTGGCCATACCATGCCATGCTGCATTCACACCAGCAGACAATCAAAGTTCCACTTTCACTTCTTTCTCTGTCTTCCTCTTCAGCTTCTTCTTGAGTCAGGTTCTTACTCTGTAGTTCGGGCAGATGGTAAGCTCATGATCTTCCTGCCTCAACCTCTGCGGAGCTAGGAAAATACGCGCCAGTGTAGCAGTCATCCAGAGGGGCTACACTGTCCTATTAAAGGGATGTTTTAACCATAAACTCCATTTATATTAGAGATAGAAAACTATTACCAGAAAGTCAGCTTCCACTGCTAAAATTTTCTATGTAATCATTAATTGGCTAGCATTAAAATGCTTCTAATCAGGTTGAGCACAAGATTGCATGCCTTTAATCTAACAATGAAAGGGCCAGAAGGATCAGTGCAAATGTGAGGTCAGCCTAGTCTACCTATTGGGTACCAGGGAAGCCAGAGGGGTGGTGAAAAACTCACCCCTCCAAAAAATTTAAATAATGTTTTTATTAATTTTTAAGAATTTCAACCAAGGACCATATATGGATATAACCTAGAACTTCTGCTCGGATGTGGCCTGTGGTAGCTCAGTAACCAAGTAGTTTTCCAAAGTAAGGGGAACACGGACTATTTCTAACAGGATCTCAAGGGCAGGCTGTTTGACCCCCCCCCCCCCC
>NW_026596064.1:6500661-6513958 GCF_907164565.1 Psammomys obesus
TGGGAACACGGACTATTTCTAACAGGATCTCAAGGGCAGGCTGTTTGACACCCCCCCCCCCCGGGGGAGGAGCAGTCTGTTAGGCCACAGAGGAGGACTTTTCAGCCAGCCCTGAAGATACCTGATAAAACAGGGTCAGATGAAAGGGGAGGAGGTCCTCCCCTATCAGTGGACTTGGAAAGGGGCAGGGAGGAGACCAGGGAGGGAGTGTGGGGTTGGGGAGGGAATGAGGGAGTGGGATACAGCTGGGACACAGAGTTAACAAAATGTAACTAAAAAGAAAAATAAAATAAAAAAAAATGTAAAAAAAAAAAAAGAATTTCATACAATGTATTTTGATCGTATCCATAATTTCTAACTATTCCTAGGTCTGCCTCATATCCACCCAACTTCATTTTCTCTCCCACACCCCATTGGCTGAATTATTTATACATTTCTAATATATTCACATTTTGAAGAAAACACTGCTGTGACTTTCTTTCCTACATATTAGGGTTCTCCAAAGAAACAAAAGCAAAAGAACATGTAAAAACATAGAATAGGGAGATGGAG
This sequence comes from Psammomys obesus, assembly GCF_907164565.1. Lineage (NCBI taxonomy): Eukaryota > Metazoa > Chordata > Mammalia > Rodentia > Muridae > Psammomys > Psammomys obesus. The sequence goes on from NW_026596064.1 coordinate 6,501,214, forward strand.
AAATGGCTCAGTAGTTAAAAGAGCATTGTCTGCTCTTCCAGAGGTCCTGAGTTCAATTTCCAGCAACAACATGCTGGCTCACAACCATCTATACTGAGATCTGGTGCCCTCTTCTGGCATTCAAGTGTATATTCAGATAGAGCACTTAACATGTAAAATCAATCAGTCAATCAATCAATCTTTAAAGAAAACATAAAATAGAGGATTTAGTATGGAAATCAGCTTGTGACATTACAAAGGTCAGAAGATCTACCGCAAAGCATTTGCAACCTATAAATTCAGTAAATTCAGTGGTGGGATTTAGTCCTCAGCCAACTGTTGAAAAGCCAGGTAGAAGCCTCAGTCTAAGGACAGACACTTGTAGACTGTGGAGCTGCAAGGATCAAAGGCACAGGAACTGATTATCCCATTTTCAGATGAATTTGTCCTTTCTCTGCTGTTTGAGTCTGTATGGGGCGGGTCTGCTGTAATCTCAGGATTCTGTTTCTATTTTCCCTTTTCAGCGGGCATTCAACTCGGTTATATTTATATTACAAGCTTGTCTTACCTTCTAAGGGTGATGGGCCCATTGAGGCTAGATTTTTTAACAATGACTTCCACTGTTTGGATCAGCCCTGGACATGTAGTTAGGTAAAGACTTGTCTTGTGCTGGGTCGGTTTCTTTCTATAGCTTTCTTCCCTGTATCCTCCTCCCATTCTTCCTCTGCTCCCATTCATATTTCCTATGACCAAAAATCATGGTATGTTGTTGGACTGTGAATGACACTGGAGTATTCTGGAGCTGTTGCCGAGGGACTAAGAGTCGAAAACTTCCTGTATGCATACCTTTGTTTCTTTTTCCACTTGTCAATTTCTCTCCATTCTGTACTGTTGATTAATTGCCGTGCTGGTGACCAAACTCGGGGCTTTGAATGTTGCTAGCAAGTTCTCTATGAGTGAAGCTACATTCCTGTCACATCTAGTTTGATTTATTCTCTTTCCTAAACAGTAGGTATTAAATCGTCTGGAGTTGAGAATTAACACAAACATGAAGTCTTTGTACAACCGCACAGAGCTGACACATTTATGGTTTCCTGTGTAAAGTGTTCTATTCCATTTTTATCAGATATTCCATAGTAAATTGTAGCCTAGATTATAGGGAAAGAGAAAAGTGCAGGTCAAATGACGTCCTCCATGCATCCACTACATGAGGAGGCTCACAGAATAGAAAAAAAAAATCTGTTTAGTCCTATTTGAAATGTGTGTGCCCAGAAAGTCACTTTGTTTCCTAGGTATCAGTGTGTAAGGATTCTATCATCAGACCCATCTGTGAGAGTTCTCCATGGGCTTCAGACTTCTGTAGAGCATTTTGAATACTGCACACAATCCCACACAACTGGCTCTGTACACAACTCTCTTTGCCATCTTCAGTTGTTCAGATGCATTTAGTATTAAGTCAACCCTTTCACAAAGCCAAAGGAAGCTCCTAAGAAGCATGCCAGGGTTTGGGCGTTAATTGGCATTGCTGTCAACCCCACAGCTGAAGACAGAGTAAACATCTTCACATGTGTTGTGGCTTTAAGCAGGGCTTTCTTTGCCTAGATTTCAAGCCAGCTTGGAATGGGAGATCTAGAAAAGAAATCATCCTATCTGATAACTGACTCGTAAAAATGCTTTATTTTATTTTTTAGATAAAGCAATTAAGAATGTGATGAACTCACAATGAAAGAGACTGCAGAGAAGCGTTTTACCATCCCCTTCACAGAGAAGAATAGTTGTGCAATAAAATATGGCTGAGAGTTATGGATTTAAAGCTTAAAACTGGCTATAATTCTGAGTCCTAATAAGCTTTTTACTCTTCAGCAAATGAGTAAGGAGGAATTTTTAAATTACATTTGATCTTTCAAGCAGTTACTTCTAGTTTTGCCTTCCCACATCATGCCCGTTTGTTCATTAGAATCTGGACACAGAACTTGTAATTGGCACATGGAAACAAAGCTAGGAGAAAAGAATTTATTTGGGATTTCAAGCTTTAAGTTCCACTTAATCCTGCAGAGGAAAAAAACAACAGAAAAGAAAGAAGAGATTTCTAAAAACTGAAGAGTTATGATTTTTATTCCATTTCTTAGATACTGAGGGAGTTTAGTCTGGACTTTGAAATCGGATAATAATGGCTTGCACTTTTCATGAGACATTATCTAGTTAAGTTTCTTGCCAAAACCATTTAGCAATAAAAACTTAAATATATTCTGCTCTAAGGTATTTTATCAGCTAATTCATGCATAGTGTATTTGAGACTTCACATTCGCATGGTATGTGAATTCAGCATGATAAATACCTAAAGTGATTGTTGGAAACCACAGAATTTCAATAGCGGTGAATAATTTATTTTCTTTTTCATTTCGGGTTTTCAAAGAACTTGTCCATAATTCTTCTGCTAATACATTTTTACCATCATTAATTTCACTCGTGATTCTTTTCTCATAAGCACCCTGAAAACACTGTGTGATTGGCTACGTTGTTATGAACTGACAGTCAGTTCTACTCTTGGAAATTAGGTGATGCATAGGGAAGCCAGTGGTTCTTGAATGTTATCAATCAGAAGCCTGGATAATACATGATAGGAAGAGAGAGGGAGAGAGAGAGAGAGAGAGAGAGAGAGAGAGAGAGAGAGAGAGAGAGATCCACAGAGAGAGAGACAGACAGAAACAGAGAGAAGGACAGACACAGAGACATGGCGAGATGGAGAGATAGAAGAAGAGAAAGAGACACACAGAAGAAGATGTTGAGCTTACAATACTAACAATATTACTCACATAACTATGAAGGCTGACAAGATCAGCTATCAACGAGTGGAACCCAAAAGGCAAATGGAATTTCAGAAACCATCAGTGTTTCAGCCTAAGAGGGAGGGAAAGACCCAAGTCCTAGATGAAAGCAATCAAGCAAGAAGGATGATTTCTTACTCAGTTTCTTTTGTCTACTTACATCAGTACCTGATTACATGTGGTCACATATATTAGGAGGAGGGAAAGAAGGAGAGAGAAAAAGAGGAAGGGAAGAAAGGAGAAAGTAACATACATACAAACACACACAAAGATAGAGAGACACACAGAGAGAGACAAAGCTATGGAGGAGGGAGGAAGGCAGAGATGGGGAGAAGAGAGAGAGAAATAGAGAGAAAGGGAGAGACTGCTTTACTCAGTCTGCTAGATCAAATATTAAATGAATCCACAGACAGAATGTTTGAACAAATGGCTAGGTAATCTGTGATCCAACAAAATCGACATATAAAATTAACTATCTGAATCAATAACAAACAAACCACTGCCATTATTTGTCTACTCGACACAAAGTACTTTACAGAGCATATTTTTTTTTTTCTAGTTGGGAGGAAATAAGATTTCTTAAAAACAAAAAACTAGAAGATACTTGGCTTACAATGATTTAGGGAATTTGCTTTAGCTATTTTGGATATAAACACTAGAATGTGAAAATGAAATGTAGGACATAAACATATATTCAAAACAAAATTATTTTCTACCAGAATCAAAACTTAATTAGACTTATATAAAACTAGAAGATTTCCATGAATCCTTCTATCACAGGTTTTGAGGGTTGTCCCATTAATTTCTTTATATCATCTCTATGGTATTTATTTTTATTTATTTATGTGATATTTTCTCTGATTTTTACTGTTCTCTTTTTATGAAGTTTTAGAAATATATATTTATTATTTCCAGTGATGATTGACATTTATTAATTGATTGACTGACTGGTTGATTGATTGAGTTTTTCTGTATGGCTGAGACATCCCCTCTTAATGTGTTTATATATGCACATATTATTAATGCATATTATTAATGTATATATGTGTGTCCCCTTATTTTAATCTCCTTTTTCACTTTGAAAGACTTTTTTACTTTTCCTAACATTTGATTAGATATTCATATTTAATACTGTGACACTGGAATTTAGAAAACTTTTACATAAAATTATGTTGAGATCCCTGTAAAAACAAGACTTGAAAGAATAAAAAAGAATGCATTCTTAAGGAAATATTTGTTTAATTAGTCCTAAAAATTAAAGTAATGAGCTGCCTCTAAATAGAATTTTGGTTTCATAGCAATATTATCTAATTCTAATACTAATATGGAAAGTTAGGTAAGTAAATACCAATAAAAAACTAAGAAAAGTTGAGAAATAAAAGATAAACACTAGCATATATAAATTTTGATAAGACTATATGACTCTTAAATGTTTATTAAAATAAAAATGAAGGTGACTTCCTATCCTACTCTCCACACTAATATAGATGACTAGATATTAAAAAGATATAATATGAAAATCAAAGCAGAGAGGAACAAAGAAAACCATGCTAATTATGCAGCACGTACACTACCTATGCAGCTATGCATACACAAGATGCAAGGGAGAGGAGCTATCGCCAAACACCCTAATACTATAGCAGATAGGGTTACGTTACTGAAGTTTCTAAAAACATGAGAAAATAGTTAATTATCATTCTGAGATAATTGCTGATATAAAGCCAATCATGTAGCTTTTGCCTTGTCAACCTGCTATTTTCTACAGAGAATGAACTCCCTTTCTTGAGTGGCCTTATTTCCAGGATCTTCTGAGGCTCTGCCAATGCCCAGGGTTTGGACTCATCAGCTGGGCTCCCTCAGGAGAGACAGGGAAGAGAAAGTCCCTGGTGCTTGCCCTCCAGAAAGCTTCTCAGATCTCCTTGCGTATTTCTTTTTGACAATGAGGCTACATAGTCACACAGAAAATTCTAAGCACTTTAATTAGGTTTGATTCTAGCAAATTAAACTTAAAAAAAAAAAGACAGTGTTTCTTCTACTGCAGGTATAAATTTAAGAGTAAAAAGTCAGTGTGAAGGCCTATTTATGAACTGATGGAAAAGCACAAGGTCAGTGTGAAGAGCCCACGAGGAGCCCATCGAAGAACACAGGTTCACCACAGAAGAGCAGAGGGTCAGTATGAAGATACTACTGTAATCTCAAGATGGGTGCAGAGCTAATGGACTCCGGCTAACAGAGGCCCATCACAAGAGGTTCGCAATGTATCTGGAGTCAAAAGAGGACAAAAGCAGTGATTGAAGTTTTGGATGGGGAAAAAGAGAGGAAAGAGGAGGGACAGGAATGGTGGGTGACACTTAAAGCTGTTACGGGGGACCTTGAAGGTCAAGATTCCAGGACTGGGATGTCTTTTCACATTTAGATCAATCCACTTACTTTATAAATGGATAAACAAAGCCCAGAGTGGTCTATTAAAGGTCTATTTGAGTTGATGGTAGTTGTTTCATGTTAGCCTTAACGTCAGACTATCTGGTATTAAAGGCTTGCACCACTGTGTCCAACTAGAACTTGATGTGTTCAGTGTTTCTTACTTATTTTTCATCAAATAACCCATAAGATACACAAATAGTTTAGAACATTTGTATTTTGAACAAACATACTGTGGACACTCTTTTTATAGTCTTGATATTTTATAAACTATTATAATCAAATCCAATGCAATACAAACCTAAGCCATATTCATAGTTTGAAATGATGATTTCAACATTTTATTTTTTTATTTAGCCACCTCACTAAATTTAATTAAAATCACTGTTCTAATGCATAATGTCTTCAAATACTATGCCACTTTCCTGAAAAACTACATAGCAAATTTAATAGTTTTAGACCATGTGAATTGTATTTATTTAAATGTATTTAAGTGTATGTGTGCTTGTTTCCATGTATATATGTATGCCATACATATTCTGGTGCTCAAGGAAGGAAGAATGAGTTAAATCCATTGGAACTGAAGTTACAGGATATTCTGAACCATCAGGTAGGTGCTAGGAATTGAACCCAGGTCCTCTGGAAGAGTAGTCAGGGCTTTTAACCATTGAGCCGTTCTCCATGTCCATAAATAATTTTTTAAAAAAAAAATAGAACTTCAGTAGCATATGGAATAATCCCCCCCAAATAGGCAAATTAAATTACATAAAACTAAAAACTTCATTATGTGAAGAAAACTATTAGAAGAGTGAAAAAGTAGCCTATACAATGAGAGAAAATCTTTGCCAGCTATACCTCATGCAGTGAGTTCATGTCTAGGATATATAGAGCACTGCAAAAATTAAACTGAACTGAACTGAACAGATAGTTCCTAAAAGACAAAGCACAAATGGCAAATTAGTATTTCTGGTGTCCAACATCCTTAGCCATAATGGAAATGCAATCAAAAGCACTTTGGAACCTCCCTCACCCAGTTGACTTTAAGATAACAAAGGAACCTGAGTGTAGTGGTGCTCACCTTTAATCCCAGCACTTGGGAGACAGATCTTTATGCATTCCAGTCCAATCTGGTTATCAGAGTGAGTTCTAGCCCAGCCAAGCTACATAGTGATGCTCTGCTTCAAACAAACAGAAAATCTGGTAAGGATGCGGGGAAAGTAGAACTCCTTTTCACTATTGATGGTAGTGCATATTCGAAGACAGATTGGCAAATACGAAAAACTTTTGGGACATAAGAAGGAAAAACTTTCCTCAGCCAGAAATCTGGTTGAAGTCACTTGCCTGCAGAGACACAAGAATTTCAGCACAATTAACCACTCTTTGAGGTCCTCTCTCTTTCCCACCCTATAGTTTTCTAGGAGTCTTACCAGAGGCCCAGCTGAGAGGGACAAGACATACTCAAGCATCTTCTGGTTTTACATTATCAGATGATAATTACACCCCATACACTTTTTGTCCTATTCCATAATATTGCTCATCAAAACAAACACATAAGGAAAAGGGTTTTGTTTATTTGTTTGTTTGTTTGTTTGTTTTGTTTTTTTACCGATCCTTTGATATGTGACTGAGAGGCAACAAATGTATGTGGTTAACGTGAAGCCAATTAATTACAACTCTCCCTTGGGGACCCATACCTCTTCCTTGAAAAGCATGTGCCCATTCATGCCTGACTATCATGCTTAAGTCTTTGTTAACATATCTTGAATAAAATATTCAACTTTGTTTCATCACACCAGATAACCCTGGAATCCTTCTCAATGTCCAAGCCATAAATACATACATGGTCCCAATAGAGGTCCCTAAGGAAAATCCTCTGGGTGCTGAGCTTGGCAGAATGGAGCTGTGTGTCTGTTCTCCTGCTGCTAACAAACTGAAGGAATCACTATGGGAGTCAATGTGGAGGCTTCTCAAAAAAACTGAAGATGAAACTATTACATGGCCAAGCTATACCCATTCTGGACATATGACTAAAGGACTCCACCCTACCAAAGAATCATTTACACATCCATGTTAATTGATTCTATATCCACTATAACAAGAAAAATGTAGCCACCCGAGACATCAGATTGTATGTTGATTAGTTTATAGGTATATTATCACAGCTGGCCTATGTGTCTTGGATCCTGGAAAGCTGACTGGGGGTAGTGAGATAATAAATAAAGGACACATCCGGGAAGACTGGGTGGATAGGCTGTCTGCACTCTGATGGAATGGCACCAGCTACCTCACCTATGTGGACCCTCACTGCTTTTATTAAGTACACAGAGGGGAAGAGTTGGAGTTAGCTAGTTTCAGAAAGAAGTATCTGCAAGGGACCCATCTCAGGCTGTAAATATCCAGGAGGACAAAGCTGAGATTGCTACTTTTCCCCATACTGTCAACCTTCACACTCAGAACAGGCTATGGCACCCATCTGAGCTTCACATCAGGGGTGGGTGAGAAGGCTTTGCCATTTTCATCCATCTGAGGCATTGGGTCCTGGATATGGCTGTATTCATGCCAACAATATATCCAATCCAAAGTTCAATCACTCATCACACATACACTCAAAGCTTCCATGACACCCCACGCCTATGTAACATATTGACATAGAAGTGAGTGAGTAAACCAGCAAAGGGTGTGAGAACTGCAGTAGAAGGACCAACCAAAGCAAAGGGCACATGAAAATATCCCAGGGAAGCTTGTTACTTTGTATCATAATTAAAACATGAATTCCAAATTAATGAAACTTATCAAGGAATTCCACCTCTAGTCACCAAAGTGACCTTAAGTATGAACAAGGCTTACCAGCAAAAGTAAATAAGCAAATAAACAAATAAAGGCATTTAAATGGAGCATTTGAGTATAGCTCATAAGGAAGGTTTAATTCTATCTCGAGAGTTTAAGAAAACTGTGAAATTAAATAGAAAACAATGCTTTAAAGAAATGGTGAGTCTTGGGCTGGAGAGATGGCTCAGAGGTTAGAACACTCACTGCTCTTCCAGAGGTCCTGAGTTCAATTCCCAGCAACCACATGCTGGTTCATAACCATCTATTGTGAAATCTGGTGTCCTCTTCTGGTGTGCAGGGAGAAGGCTGTATAAATAATAAATAAATCTTTAAAAAAATATGGAGAAAGTGAAAGTAGATCATTTCAGATAGGAAAAATTATATTTATACACACACACACGCACACACAAACACACACACTGAATTAGGGGAATGGAAAAGTTCAGCATGTTTCATAAGATACATATCTGTATTTAAGATGAGGGAGAAAGCAAACAGCAAACAGACTGTTTACAGTTTACAGGGCTTCCCCAGCATACAAATCCTCCGAGGAGCCCTTAGTTAGGACTTTCCTCATAGGTGGCCATGAAGACTCCCTATTGTCCTTGTGTCCACATTACCCTCACTGAATTAGAAGTTGCATAAATTGTAGATTGTCCAGCAAGCCATGTATTGGCTTCGGTAAAACAAGGCCAATCATACCTCTCTTGATTGAACATAGAAACACAAACCTTTGGTGGAAGCCAAAGTAGAAGAGAACACACACAACACATGCACACATGCACACACACACGCACACACACACACACACGCACACACAAACTCATGCACACATGCACACACAGACTAGGAGAGGTAGTATGAGGTCATGGCAAGGTGAAGACAGAAGGAAAAAGCAGCTCCATGTGGAAAAGCTATAGGATTCTTTTTTCTCCCAGGCGCAATGGGATCCTTAAGAACTCTGGAGCATAGCTCATCCATTCAGCATCCTTAAAACTTATCTGTTCTTCTTCTAAACCTTGTTCAGCCCAAGTAAGCCCACAGCCATCTCTCGTTCTAAATCCCAAAGAATACAGCTTATTCAGAAGTAAAAAAAAAAAAAAAAAAAAAAAAAAGGCGCCATTAAAATCAGACCAGACTGTGAGGCAAGCTGGTTAGTTAAGTTTCTGCTAGGTAAATAGTCCACAATCTAGGAATTACCATGGGGCTTGTTAGGAAGGCATAGAAATTCCAACTCATTAGATTGGGCAGTGAACTAGGAGTATCCCTTTTCTCTGTGTTGCTCCAAGGATTCTCAGTGTGCTCATGGATATTTTGTGAAATTTTTACATACACTATTTTAATGAAGAGCACTAATATATTATATATGTCTTATATATAATGAAATATAATAACTGGACAGCTAATAACAGAGAGGCCAGGCTTGCTTTCTGGTAAAATATTCTGACAGACAATTGTCTATCTATAGCTTCTTTATTCCAGGGCAACTAAACACACTTCTAAAGATCAGTATGAAGATTAGTACATGTGACCCGCAAATCCATTAACTGTCTAACACCAGCTTAAGAGACCTCTAAAAAATGCCTTTAACATGGAAAGTATGGGGTTCAACTGAAACAAGATCTAATGGTATGGAAAGTTATGCCTTAATCCCAAGAAATCATGTATATAATTAAAGGGATGTTAAATGGTAGTGCACAGAATGGGAAAGTAGAGGGAATCCACGAGGAATAGTTTTGAATCTAGGGGACACAGAAACTAGACACATGAAACGGTGTAATGATGGCTTGTAAGGGTAAACCATCTTTCTGCGTTTCCAAATGTGCCGAAAGATGCAGCATCAGCAAGGCTGTGCATCAGATACCTGGAAGGAGCAAAATCAACAGAAGTAGAAAGACTTCATAAGGCGGAGAGTTTTATTCCTCCATTACGATTATAATGAAAACAACGAGGGAAGCTTCCACTGAAGCGCTTTGCCTTGAATGGACAGTTTATTGCCACGACTCTCCAGTTCTCTTTGCATCCGCCCTAATCATCTGCTTTGCAGGTGATCAGCAGAGTAACTAGGCTCAGGTGTATTTTGGAAGGTAGCATGTAATAGCTGATCTGCACAGATTTCTAATTGCCTTAGCTCGAAACAAAAGTACGCTGTTTGAGAAATAGGAACCAAACTCCCTGCAAACTCTAATTGATATCCTGCTACGAGTGCAGAGTAATTAAACCTTCTCTCCGCTGAAAAGCCTCTTCCACTGACACCATCCATTACCCTAAGTGCTTCTGAGTCTTAGGAAAAGAAGTGACATAAGATTAAAGACAGGGGGAAGAAAATATCTCCTCTTTACAGGTAATGCGAAGGAATAATTTAATGACAGTATTCTAGAGAATGGGAGTGTAATCATCTCCAAATATTAATACATTTATCTCATGATGCAATGACTTTAGGAGAGGGCACTTGAAGGAGTTACTGAGAAAGTGTGTTACTCCAAAAACTTCTCAGAAAAGTGACACATTGCACCTACCTGTGATAAAACTGGGAAACTGGCATTTTTCTTAATGACTTTCTAATCAGGTCTGGGACAACGAACCAATACTTGATTTTTAAATAACAATTTTAAAGAGAAGATTCCGTAGCACAATCCTTAGTAATGAAGATTTTATCCTTTTACCAGATCACTTTTGTATATGTTATACCACCAGGCCAGCCAGGCCTTCAGCACTTTAGGTGTGGAAAAGCAGAGCAGGTCTTGTGGAGGCTACAGGAGAGGAGGGTATCAGAAAGAGAAAGGCAGTTTCTCAATGAATGACAATGAGCCCAGAGGAGCGGCTTAATCATCTGCCTTCCTTGGACTTGTATGTGGATGGTACCAAAGGAGCTTCATCTAATGAGAAGATTTATCTTCGATGCCTGTGTAGGGAGAGATGATCTGACATTGCTTGAACAGACAACATCAGAATGTAGGGGTTTAACACTCGTGTACTACCACAGTGCCCAGGGAATCTTTTTAACAAATACATTTAAAACACATAATCTAAATCCCCTTGAAAGGGTACCTCACATTAATCCCTCAGCTGGGGTTCCTCATTTTTATAGCACCATTTATCACTTTAATGTAACATTAGTTTAACAGATAAAAGCCGTGGCAGAAGCCCTGAACCGAATGCCGGAACGCTAATGACTTAAGCAAAAATGAAGCACTTGAAAGACCAGCCTGGGTTTCGGTCCTTCCCCTGGGTCAGAGTCACAGACGCAGAAAGCAGCCGCGGCTATATAAACAACGCAGCAGCGTGGTTGACATTGGCAAGACCAGACTTATTTGTAATGCTAAAGGGTAAACAGCGAAAGGTTTGACAAACTGACTCAAGAGAAAAATGTGTGTTTCTGCATAGGGGGCAGGGAGCTCTGAAGGAAAAAAAAAAAAGAGGGGATCTGCACTCCTCTGCCTCTGCAGTAGAGTTGTCTGAAGAAGACAAATAAAAACTCATCAGGGTGGAGGGTGGAGGAACCAGGGCATCCTAGTCCAGATGGTAAAGGAGAGTCGCCACTTCCTACTCTACCTGAGGCCGTATATACTTCATAAAACAGACATGGCCCTGGGTGCAGGGGATATTTGGGCAGCCATTGAACTTCATTTTGCAAACAATTCTAGTATTCGTGAAATTTCCACTTAGCCTTCAATTTGTCTTTCACCAGACTGAAACATGAACCCGGCCCTTTCCCTAACTTTCAGCTTGTTGTCGGGTGAGGGTCACTGCCTGTCTGAGATCACAGCCTACTTCTACACATGAGGCGGAGACAGGAATGCCGAGGCTGAAGGCGTCTAAGCGTACACTTTGATCATTTGTGGATCTACTTTTATTCTTATTAGTATGGCTGTTTTTTAAAAATGCATTTATGTGCATGACCGTTTTGCCCATGTGCACGTATGTGCTTCAAGTGTTTACAGGAGCTTGAGAAAGTATAAGAGCCCCTGACTCTAGAGCTGTAGATGGGTGTGGTCTGCTACATGGATACTGGGACCTGAAATCAGGTTCCTTTGCAAGAGCAACAGACACTGCTAACAGCCTAGCCACCCTTCCCGCTTCCTCCTCCCCAAGCAGTTGATAATTTTTCATAATTTTTCAATATTGTCCTTTGTGCAATGGGAACCTTCTGCATCACATGGTTGGAAATCTAGATTAGGAAAGGAGTACTTCTTCTGTTGGTACCAGATTCTCTAGAGCCAAACATTTATGAGCTGGGTTTATAGCTCTAAGCCCTGAAAACTAACAATAAATATGAGCCACAGAAGCCAGAGATCTATGCAGGTCTAAGTGCCAGGCCTAAAGGCTTTCTGCTCTTGATTCTGATTGCCAGGAGGGCCATCCTCAACAGCTAGTGTAATCCTCAGGCCCAGGTGGCAGCCAGCAGCAGCAGCAGCAGCACTCAGTGCCCCATAGAGTTACAGCTCTCCAGGTTGTGTGTTGGGACACTGGGCATTTACGGTAGCTAGTGTTACTGGTTTTGACCCTTCAAGGGTTGACAGTGTCCAGAAGTTCTTCCAGAGAACAAGGCCAGACATGTCTTAAACACCAACTTCTGCCTTCCGCCATTTTAGTTCATTTCTCTGTACTTCCACCTACTTCTCTGTCCCCCACCTCCATTCCCCAACACACACACACACACACACACACACACACACACACACACA
>NW_026596064.1:6513968-6530363 GCF_907164565.1 Psammomys obesus
ACACACACACACACACACACACACACACACACACACACACACACCAGCCACCCAGTCACAGTCTTGTTGCTGATGCTGTGCTTCCTATTACAAGCTCAATCTTTCTTTTCTTTTCTTTTTTCTTTTCTTTTCTTTTCTTTTCTTTCCATTTATTACAATTTATTCAGTTTTGTATCCCAGCTGTGGCCCCTTCTGCTCCCAATCCCATCCTCCCTCTTCTCCCCCTATGCCCCTCCCCTCAACCTTTTTTATTTATAGAAATTAAATTACACTAAGTATGAAAAGGCCCAAAGAGGCCCTTAATTGGCCTTTAGTGTTACAACACCAGAGGGCAGCACAGGGTGTCTCCTGGCAGACAGAAAGTGAGTGGAATGGCCTGGCTGAATCAGGAGGAAGGGACTGTGTCATGAGTGTGGCATTCAAATGAAAGACTCTGCTTACACCAAGCAGTGCACAGCTTCCGGTTCAATCAGTATTCCTTTTCTGATCTTGAGTGAGAACAGACGTAGGTTTGTAGGGATTTTCAGCAAGGCCTTCCTTGCCTAGGACGATGCCTTCGAAGGCTGGCACAGGTTGTTTGCAATTGAGAGGGCCAGGGCAAGCCCTCCTGGAGCATGAGCTAGGCTTCGGTTGCAGTGTTCCTCACAGCTACAATGTTCTCAGAGTGATAAGGACGCACCAAAAACAGCAGGTTGACAGAGGGGAGCTTGGACTGCTGTTAGAGAAGGGGCAGTGTGCTCACAGGTTCCCATTCCCAGCTGCCAGGAAAGGCTCTATCTGCTGCCTTTCAAAGGCCTGACTGGCTTTTTCTGTAAGGTCACCCATTCACAGAAAACAACAACAATAACAAGGGCAAGAAAATTATAGGGTACACACATTAGGCTTAAGAATAGATCAACACAGAACCATCATTCACTAAAACACCCAACAACGCTTAATGGCACCTAATGTCACTTGGCTGCATAATGCTGGGACCAGTGCTCTAAGAGAGTCTGCATCTATCTCTCCATGAAAACACCTTATCAAAGGGATAATGGTGGACATATTTTTCAGGATTTAGAATTTAAACAGAGGAAGAGCCATTCAGAACATTTCCAGCAGCCTCAATGCTACGCTGTGTAGATAATCATCTGGTTTCCTAACATCCTTTGGTTGAAAGGGGTAAAATTCAAGCAAGTGTCTCATGCTGCATTTTATTTAGCCTGTGGTAGGCATTTCCCATCTGCCCCATTGCTTCTGTCTTTGGGGCCCATCTGGCTTTTGTTTTAATCCCTAACACAGCAGATGACATTCTCTGTCAGAGAAGCCTATTTTCAGCTCTCTTAGGCAAGCTACAGAACATGAGCCATGACTCCGAAGTTATTCCCAGTTTTAAATCAACAACAAAAATAATCTAGCAGTTAGTTAATATGTTCCTCTAAACTAGTCAGGGTCTGAAATGCTAGGCTTTGTATTTTGTGTGTGTGTGTGTGTGTGTGTGTGTGTGTGTGCACGCAAAGATTTGGAAGTGCATTTCAAAAGAAATTCGTCAAATAATCAATCCACAGAATGTCTGGACGGGGCGATGAGTCTCTAGAAAGTTCTTGCTTGCCAACTTGGAGGACTTCTCCATTATAGCATCATCAGTGCCTAGAGGTATGGCTCAAGCTTAGCTCCCTGTTAGCTTAGCCTGCTTGACAGCAGGTGTTTTCATTTGCTTCTCTGTTGCTGATATAAAACTCTGAGCAAAACCATCTCGGAGGAGAAAGAGTATATTTGTTTTAATCTTCCACAGTTCATCGTTGAGGGACATTAGGACAGGAACCTAGAAGCAGGAACTGAAGCAGAGACCACAGAGGAATTGTACCTAGTGGCTTGATTCCAGGCTCACATTCAGCTCTTTCTCGGTCAGCTCGGTCCTATCTGCCTAGGGGATGACACCACCACAGGGGGAGCAACGCTGGTGTGGGGAGTGGGCTAGGGGTGAAGGGCGGGATACAGAGGAGAATTGGTCTAAGTAGTGAAAGTCTACAAACAAAAAAGGAATTGGATGTTCATATCTACAAATCTAGGGACAATTAGAAAAACAGAACCCTTATGGAAGATTCCAGAGCAAAAGCTAATATGAGAGTATTAAAGAAAGTATTTGCTTGTGTTCTGGAAATTATGGGCAGGAAAGAGGCTAGATATCTCAATTTAAGATTAACGAGAACTCTCTACTCAGGCTAGCAGGTGGACATTATATACTCTGCTATGTATGATGGCTCATCTTGGTTGTCAGCCACCAGACTGCTATTTTTCTCCCCAGTGTGGCCACCCCGAACAGAGCTCCTGTTCCATTTTTACTGTGCCATTATCTCGTCAATTGGCTTTTTGGAAGATTACCTGACCTACTGCATTGGGCTTCTCCATGATAAACTTGTAACAGCAAAATAGTTTATTCATATTGTATGTTTTCAATCTCTCTCTTTCTCTCTCTCTCTCTTTTTCTGTGTGTGTGTGTGTGTGTGTGTAATATGAAATATCAAGTATATGAAATATATATATATAAAATATTTTAAAATTGAAATATATATTGGAGGGTTACAAGAGAAATTCAGGAAAATAATGTGTTCTGACTTAAGGCTGTTATGCATGTTTTTCAGTTTAAATAATCTTTGGGTTGTTATATGTAACTAATAACATTTATCTTTTCCAGAATAGTGAAGAAGGGATATAAACTTAACAAATACTTCTTTGTCGATAGAAAGAAGATAGATAAGTAGTCAGACATGGGTTGGAGTTCTGAGCCTGTGAATTCATTTTGTAAAGCAATTTTTTCCCTTACACTTTGATTCTACAAGACAGGACAGAGACTGAATGATTTTTCAGGCTGCTTTCAAGTGTGGCCTTCCAAGAAAAGGACTCTGGAGTCTGGCAGTGCGATTCGAATTCAAAGTCTCCAATTTTTAAATTACTTAAGTTATAAGAAAAGGGAAAAGCTTATTACACCTGGGCCAGAGAGAGTGCTCTCAGTAACAATTAGATGTTTTATAGTACATTGTCATTCGTTATTGCTGGTCTTTTGGGGTATCTTTATCTGAAGAATATGTAGCTCAAAGCTCATGTTTAACTCTGGGATGCTATTTTTGGCATCTAGCTTCCATAGCTCACTTCAGATATTTCATGGCTGTATATAAATACTGCAAGAGACACTTAAATGAACATTTGAAAACTGAAAAAAAAATGGAATCACGGAAGGGGATGTTTTCCAGCTAACATTTGTCAGTGATTTACTTCTCACTCATTTCACTTGCCTTTTTCCTCCACATAAATTGATGAGACTTGGTGTGCTGTAGAGACACATCCCATATCTGGACTTTAAGCACTGTGAAAAGGAAGGAAGGGTAAGGAACAAGTCTTTCTCTATACGAATTTTAATGAAAACTCAACAAGGGCTTCACTTTCACCAAGAAAAATCATCATAGGCAAGTAAATAACTATACCTTCTTGTTGAAGAAAAAACAAACAAACAAACAAACAAACAAACAACAGTAAACCTTTCCCTGTCTGAGGAGAACTATTAAATTTTAGAAATTTGTCTCAAGGCATAAATCAACCGAAGACTTAGTTTTCACTTAGCTCTGTTAAAACATGGTGTGTGGCTTCTACTCTAGGCAGATCTTTTTTGTTCTTTATCCTGTAGGTACACATTTGTATTCCTTCCAGAAGCTGTTAAGTAAAATCTTTTCATTTTTTTATTTTTAATTGTTTTCTTCACAATTTATTCATTATATATCTTGGTTGAAGCCCCTTCCCTCAACTCTCCCCAGACTCACCTTTCTTCCTTCTTCCCCCAATCTCCTTCCCCTATTCCACTGAAAGGGGGAGTTCTCCATTATTGCCATCTGATCATAGTTAAGTCTCGTCAGGACTGCCTGGATCCTCTTCCTTTGTGGCCTGGCAAGGCACATCACCAGGAGCAAGTGATCAAAGAGCAGTCAACAGAGTTCATGACAGAGGCAGCCTCTGCTCTCTTCATTCAGAGATCCACATGGAGTCTGAGCTGCCAATTGGCCACATCTGAGTAGGGAGTCTACATCCTCTCCATGCATGGTCCTCCATTAGTGCATCAGTATTTGCAGCACTCCATGGGCTCAGATCCTTTAGCTTTGTTGCTCTCCTTGATGAATCTTGTCTCTTTGCTCTTATCCACTAACAAAAACACAAAACACGATTAAGCACAAAAGGAATTCCTGTGTCACCCACTAAAGTGACAAATAAGTATGCAGCTAAGCCACTCTGAATGTGTTACCCTCTGACCCACTGGTGGTTAGAATATGCCCAAACTCTGGTCCAATGATCACTCAAAGATTTCATAGGGACTGCAGTGGTCATTGTACCTGCTTCCTTGATGGCTGAGGGAGGTAGATTTCAACAGAAAAAGTGACTTGACCAACTCTGCCCAAATGTATTGTGATGAAATCAAAACTGAACTCTGCATAAAAAAAGCTAGTGGGAGAGAATGAAAGATTAAAACCAAATCCTTAACCTAACAAGAGAAACAGTTTTTTTTTTTTTTTTTTTTTTTTTGTTTTTTAAATCTTATTTTCAGAGACGGTGAGTATAGTAAGAAGAGCAATGAATCAAGCTAAACCAGAGGGGAAGGAAAGGTTTGTGTGCAATTAGTCCAGGGTAGTTTATGTGAAGAGCCTTCCTGCTGTGACCTGGGCTCCCTGTTTCATTTCAGATATGCAAGGCTTCCTGTAAAGGGGATTCTTTCATCATTAGCTTGTCATGTTCCTGCTCTTTCCAGAGTGAGTGTTTGGAGCCTTTTCTCAAAAGCACTTTCCCCTAATTGTTTAATTTACTTACCAGTTCCTAAATCCTTTCGCTATTTGAGCCCTAACATTACTCTGACGTTCTCAGAGGAGAAAGCTCAGTCCAAAATGCTGGTTGCTAAGCAGTGACTATTTTTACTCCACTTGAGCAGAATAGAGACCCACTAGATGGGTTTCTGCTTGAGACTAGCTTCAAAGCAGTTATTGCAGATTAGAAACTTGTCAGTGCTGTCTGTGTGCTTCGAGTGAAGGCATAATATAGAACCCAAGGACTTGTGTAAGGCATGCACTGATAAAAAGAGAAAGCCTCACAAATATAGCAGCTGAGTGCTTACTGAGCACTAACCATATTTAAGGGTTTTGCTTAGGCAAGCAATGATTGAGTGGAGCAGATTTGGCATCTGATTTCATAGAACTTATAGTTTAGATGGAATGGCAGACAAATAATGAAGGCACCAGAAGGAACACCATGACAAATTAACATGTTACTGAGACAGAACAGCAACAAAGGAGGACACTTGTTTGAAATCCAGTACAGATGGAAAGGCTTTCTAAGGATTATATACAAAGATCAAGAGGGCACCAGCCACAGAAAGAGGATGAGGTCATGCACAATAAGGAGAGGCAGAGCCAGAATCCTCCTCAGGGCATTTAGAAAGATACAACTGGAATTTAGGTGGCCTCAGCCAGTCAGGCCTGCATTTGGATTTTAGCTGCAATGAGTAAATGGGAACCCACTGATAGTCTTTCTGCATCAAATGATTTGGCTTTTGCTATTTCTCAAACAGCATAGGTTTGACCATGCTTTGGTACTTTTCACTTGCCATTTCTTCTTAATATCCACCTTTCTAGCCAGTTGCGTGATCCACTGCCATACTTCCTTTAAGTATTTCTGATTTACCCACACTCTCAGCACACCCTGATCCTGTACAAACTTCACCATAGTCTAGCCCAGGGAGTCAGCTTGTTCCTACCGTCCATGTATCCTCACCAAGCCCCAGGTACAACATCCAATGCCCTTGCCTAGCCTGGCCATTCCTACATATGTTGTCTCCCATAGAGGAACCTCTAGGCTTCCTCTCAGATCCTCCCTGTCTACCCTTAACTTACAGGGCATTTCTATGCCACAGGCAAACTCTCTGCCTAACCAAATCCTGAACATCATTTGCCAGGGTCTAGCAGATGTGTCTGCCTAATTCTGCCGTCACACACCCTCTCCAGCCCCATGATTTACTTTCAAAAGCTAATCCCATACCATGGTGCACACCCTGAGTGCCAGCCCCTCTCCCTGTGCCCACCTTATAGCTGAGCTCTGTTCAATCTTTAGGCCCAACTTTGCCCATACATCCTGTGCTCTGCCCTGCATCAGACACAGAACTAACAAAAGAAATCTACATGTCTAGATCTCATCACAAAAAAATATGAAAGTTGAAGGCAGCATCATACCCCTCAAATTGACCAGTCCTAAAGAAATGTTCAACAATGCGAATTACCTACATGAATACCAGGGAACAGAATTAAACAGTCATAAAATTAATCAAAGAATTCAAGGAGTATAAAGATGACACAAAGAAACAGCTTAATAAACATAAAGAAAGTGAACTTGAAGTCACTAAATGCTTGAGTGATGACTAATAAAACACAGACATAAGGCTGGAGGAAATGACAAAGATAGCACAGAATTTGAAAATGAAATTTAATAAAGTAACGTTAAAGAGGACCGAACATGAAATGAAGACAGAATTGAAATGCAGAGTATCTTAACTGGAAAAATCAAGGAAAAGCCTCATGAGTAGAATAAAAATGAATTAAACAGAGTATAGATTACCAGGACCTGATGAGTAAGTACCAGATTAAAAAGAATAAGCAATGAATATAAAAATAATAAATAAAGGAATAGAACATATGCAATACAATGAGAAGTCCTTAGATAGGACTCTCTCTAAGATGTTCAATCACCATTCAGAAAGGCAAAGAGGATGGACATCAGAAGAGGAAGAAAACAGGGAACAGAACAGGAGCCTACCACAGAGGGCCTCTGTAAGGCTCTACCCTGCAGGGTATCAAGGCAGATGCTAAGACTTATAGCCAAACTTTGGGCAGAGTACAGGGAATGTTATGAAAGAAAGGGGAGATTGTAAGACCTAGAGAGGACAGGAACTCCACAAGGAGAGCAACAAAACCAAAAAATCTAGGCACAGAGATCTTTTCTGAGACTGATACTCCAACCAAGGGCCATTCAGGGAGATAACCTAGAACTCCTGCACAGATGTAGCCCATGGCAGTTCAGTGTCCAAGTGGGTTCCCCAATAATGGGAACAGGGACTGTCTCTGACATGAACTGATTGGCCTGCTCTTTGATCACTTCCCTCTGAGTGGGTAGCAGCCTTACCAGGCCACAGAGGAAGACAATATAGTCACTCCAGATGAGACCTGATAGACTAGGATCAGAAGGAAGGAGAGGAAGATCTTCCCTATCAGTGGAATTGGGAAGGGGGGGTGGGTGGAGAGGGGAGAGGGAGGATGGGATTGGGAGGGGAGGTGGGAGGGAGCTACAGATGAGATACAAAGTGAATAAACTGTAATTAATAAAAATAAAAAAGAGATATGAACAGATGAACAAGAGGTCAGATTAATTTTATTTGCAGGTGATATGATATTACTCATAGGAAATCCCCAAAATTCTACCAGAAAACTTTGACAAATGACTAACAATTCTAGAATCAACTTGGAAAACATCAATAAATTTTCTGTAGACCACCAACAAATATACATAGAAAGAGAATGTAAACATGTTCCTAATTACAGTATCTTAAAGAAAATAAAATACCTATGAATAAACCTCACCAAGACAGTGAAATGCCTTGACAACAAAAAAACTAAATCTCTGAAGAAAAAGATTAAGACATTAGAAAATCGAAAGACATCCCATGATTACGATTGTTAGAATTATTAATGTAAAAATGACTATTTTACCAAAGACCATTTACAGATTAGTCACAATCCCAATGAAAATCCTCATCTCTTTGTAAAGTAGAAAAATATATATTAAAATGTATATGGAACTAGAAAAAAAATGCTGGATGGATTACAATTCCAGACATCAAAATGTCTTACAGAAAAAAATAGCAATGAATACAGTAGGGTAGTGGCACAAAAACGGACATGCAGACAAATGGAAGAATGTACAAGACCCAAACAAGAGCACGTGTAATTGTTAGGGAGCCATCTATCATCTGAAAAAAAAAAATGCCAAAACATATACTGGTGGGAAGAGATCATCTCCCCCACGTGGTGGTGTTAAAGATGGGTGCTTACATACAAAAGCATGAAATCAATTAAAATATTACCACCTGGCAAAAGAACTAACTCTAAAATTGATCAAAGACCTGAAACATACAGCCTCAAACCTGAAACTGACAGAGGAGAGCACAAGCAGTGCCCTGCAGAATATAGCTGTAGGAAAGGCTTCCTGAGCAGACCTCCATTTGCCCAGGAATGGAAGCCAACAACTTAAAAGTGGGACCTTATTTAAAAACAAACCAAACCAAACTACTGTAAACCTAAAGAAACAATTAAATAATGAGTGAAGAGGAAACTCACAAAATGGAAGAGAATCTGTGCCAGCTAGACATCTGACAGGAGAGGAATATCCACAATATATAAAGAACTCAAGAAATAAAGTGTCAAAAATGATCCATTGAAAATCTGGGCTTTGGATGTAAACAAAGAATTCTCAAAAAAAAAAAGAAATGCTAACTGCTAGGGATTATTTTAAAAAAATGTTCATCATCTCTAGCAGTTAGAGAAATGCAAATGAAAACAACATTGATATGTCAACTGACACTTGTTAGAATGGCATATATCAGCAAAACAACCAACCACAAATGTTGAGGGTATGTGGAGAAAGAGAACCCTCATATACCATTAGTGGGATGCAAACTGGTCCAGTCACTCTGGATAATCTTCGAAAAGAAGAAAAAAAGTAAATCTACCATATGACCATCCCTTGGCATATGCCGAAAGGACTCCAAATGCTACTCCATAGATACTTGGTTCTTCATTCACAATCAGCAGGAAATGGGAACAACTGAAATGTCCTTCAATTGACAAATGCAGAAAGAAAATGTGGCACCTATACACCATAGTAAAAAAAAATGAAATCACAAAATTTGCAGGTAAGTGGATAGGCCTAGAAAAGATCGCATTGAGTGAGATAACCCAGACCCCAAAAGAAGAACACGCTCGCTTTCTCATATCTGCAGTTCTTAACTCCAGATCCTCAAATGTGAGTATATAACATGGAGTAACTACAGAAACCAGGACAACAATACACAATGGCTTGGAGGGAGCAATAAATATTTTTGACCACTTCATGCAAAATTATGCTAACCTCAGAATATTTTTTTTCTGTTCTATTCTCAACAGAAGTTATTCTCCAAGCTATGCTGTATTTTATAGTTTATCTTACATAACTTGCTAAGCTTCACTACTTGGTGAAATTCAATAAATAAACCCTGCTTCAACAACTTTATGTATTCAGAAAAATTAAAGATACAGTACCTAACTATTTCCAGTTTACTTGTGTTGGTTTGTTTGTTTTTTGCTTTGTGTCAACTGGACAGGAGCTTGAGGCATCTGGGAAGAGGAAGCTTCCGTTGAGTAATCACCTCCATCAAAAATTGGGCTGTAGACTGTGGTCGAGCCTGTAGCACATTTTCTTGGTTGATGATTGATGTGGGAGGGCCCAGGCCCCTGTGGGTGATGTCACCGCTGGGAAGGTGGTTCTGGGTTATGAGAAAGCGAGCCATAAGGAGCAAATCAGTAAGCTGCCTTCCTTTCTGCTCTCCGCTCCAGTTTCTGCTGTGATTGAATTTCTGTATGGCTTTCCTCAATGATGAACTGTGATTGGACATGTAAGAGAAACAAATGCTTTCTCTCTAAGTTGCTTTGGTCAGGGTTTATCACAGCAACAGAAAAGCAAAAGCAAACTGGGTCAGAAGTTGATACCAGAGAGTCGGCTTTTGCTGTGACAAACCTATCCATGTTTTTTGTTTGTTTGTTTTGTTTTTTTTAGAAGGATTATGGGAATGTTTGCAATTTTTGGCTGGAAAATCTGTTGGTGTGCAAAGTTTAATGGGGTGTTTTTCTGTGGGAACTTGGAAGATAAGAACTCTGAGAGCAGTGCAGATGACAGAGGCCTGGCTTATGGAGTTTCAGAGGAAAGTTTGAGAGTCCCCTTCTCCTCTTACTCAGTCGAGAATATGACATTGTATTATGTTACCATGTCTCATTTGAGGTCTTCTTAGCTGCGATTTCCGCAATTGCTCTGTTAAGGTTCTCTTGGCACTTTGAAGATGCACTGATCAAAGATGCTGAAGGTTGCTCTGCTACTGGAAAATTTCTGACATTTTCTTCATGATTAGAATAAGATTATAGTGTTTGGAGGCATGCACAGAGATGATGAGCCACCTTTGAAACAGCATTCCAAATGTGTGACCATGAATTATGAAAATAACCATGGCCTTCATCATCTGGCTGACCCGGTATTTGTCAGTTTTCTCTAATATTACACTGTTTCCTCTCTCCACTCCCCTTTTTTGTGTGTATGTAGGTGTCAACCATTGGACACCATCTTCCTTGTACTTTAGAAGCGACTTTTGCTGACTTGCAGCTTGCCAATAAGGCTAGTCTGGCTGTCCATCAATCTCTGCGACATTGCCTGCCTACAACTCCTCATATATGGCACTGAGCCAAAGTTCTCTTTTGTAATATGAGCCCTGGGGATTAAACTCAGATTCTTTCGATTGCAAGATAAGCAATTTACAACTTCTTCATCTCTTCCACCTTCCCTCCCCCCATTTTAATAGCTATACTTACTGGAAGGAAGTCACTATGCAAATCCCACACTTGAGAAGTTCTAATTTGGGATTGGAGAGATGGCTCAGTAGGTAAGAGCACTTGCTGCTTTTGTAGGGATCCAGGCTAAGTTCCTAGCACTCACAGGGCAGCTCATAACTGTTTACAACTCTAGTTCTAGGAGTCTGATGTCCTCTTCTGGCCTCTGTGTGTATTGGGCACACACAGGGCACACCTATGTGTGAAATGTGAAATAAAAAAATGATAACAAATGAGGAAGGCCTAGCTCATTAAGGGAAGAGTGTCATGCAATCTATTTGCGATATTGAGAATTGGTCTGAATGGAGAATTTGTTTCTTCTCAGCAACCTATTAGTTCTCCTATCATTTACTTACTAGTGTGAGGACATAGGTATTCATAAAGTTCCAGCCCAGTGCTACTTTAATAGGTCACACAGATTGTTTCCACTTTAGCCACTTGGAGCTCAAGAAGAAGTCACTCCCATTGCCAGTCAACATGTATTAGTTCTAGCACTTTCCTACCTCCTGACACTACCAGGGGCCACTAAGCTCATCTTGCACACTTTCTGTCGTCATCCTCGGAGCAACTGTTTTCCCCAGGCATAGGAAGAATTTTGCCCATTTAACTATTTCATTATCTTTGATCGACAAGAACAGTCCTGCCTGGGCAAAAAGAAGTCACAGAACAAAGAGTTGCTGAGTGAATAAATTAATGTGTAAATGGGAGACATGGACAGAGTTTAAACCCATATCTAGGCCCTATGTCTGACTTTATGTTTGTTTTTTTTTTTCACCCCTCAAAGTAAGCAGAGTCCAGCATTTGGGGATTAAAACTTTTTCTGAGTGATGTTTTATGACCTAAATTTATTTTATATTGTCAAATATTACTTTTAAAGAAGCATTGATCCTGAGAAGGACATTTGAAAACTTACACTACACTTACTCAAGAGTTTTGAGCATTTACCTCCTTCACTCGGAATTAATAACTGTCTGTAAATGCTTTCTGTCTGCCTTTACTCAAATTAACTATCAGACCTTATTTGTCCTTCATTGTTGGTCTTTTTGTCTGGCTGTCACTACGCTGTGAACTTGGCTAGAGTCATATCTTATGGTGCTCAGCACCAAAGCACCGAGGTGGCAGGCACTGGGGATGCTCTCAGTGAGATGCTTAAATTGATAGCTTATAGAACGAGGGACTGCGAATAAGTGTTTTGAGTCAACAATAATTCAAATTATTTATTTATTTATCATTTATTTATTTATTATTCACTTTACATACACCCTTGTTGTAGCCCCATCCCTCCTACCCTCCCAGATCCCTCTTCCCTTCCTCCCCACTCCCCCCATATACACTTTCCCTAAGAGAAGGGGAGCTCCCTTTCCCATCCATAAAAGCTAATTTTTTTTTTAAAGTATGAAACAATTGTCTGGAGAAAGTACACTTCAATTTTGAACACAAGGCACTGAGAAAATTCTAAAGAACGAATCCATTCTTCAACCACTTTAACTGGCTTTTTCTGAGCTCCTTCATTTTGTATTGTTTCCCATAAATTTGAGTAAACAAGAAAATCTCTGGTGTACAGATCCAGAAAACTCCAAGAATATCCCTTAGATATGATTTCATTGCCTTATCTTGAAAACAGATAAGTTGAGTAAAAACTCAGTAGAATCTAAAGTCTAGGTATCATTCATTGTACAGTCATAACAGACAATTTGCTGGTCTACAGGGAATTTAATATGACAGGCATATTGAAAGCTCACAGGAAAATACATGGTTCTTAAAGTAATGGATAATATTCAAGTAGTTCAAAGATGAAATATTTTTAAAATATTTCCTGCGTTAAGGGGACACTTCAAAATCCACAAACATGAGACTATTATCTTCAGTTACTAAGAAGCCAGTATGTGGCTGGGTTTGGTGGCACAGAACTTTGATATGAGCAAATCAAGAGGCAGAGGCAAAGGCAGAGGGAATTCTATGCGTTCAAGGCCAGGCTGATCTACACAGGAAGTTCCAGGCTAGCCAGGATTACACATGGAGAATCAGTGTAAAAACATAAAATAATCAGTAACAATAACAACACTAACAACAACAATTATTATTATAAATAAGTTACCACGTGGTCAGAACAAAAATAGAAGCTGTAACAACATCTGTCCAGCACTCACAATGTATAAGTTGCTCCTTGCTTAGTTGTTTTGCTTGAGGTCTTATCTTCAACTACATAAGAACTGATGTGGTACTAACCATCCTCCTCCAGCTGACTGATTACAGAACAGACGCTTACATGAGCTCTCTAACTCTGTGCCTGAAGTGACATTTGTTATTCTGAATACTTTACAACTCCAGCTTTTGAGCCACCAGGATTAGAGATTTATACCATTGTATTAATTTAATTATCTGTGGTGTTCACCATTTGACCTGATTTTGAGCAGTATTTGCCAAGTGAGTATTGTGCCGTGGGCACTATTAACACACAGCATGTGGTGGGTAGAAAGGAAGAGAAGGAACCAGCTGGGCAATGGGAAGTGCATGCCCAGATTTACATCTAAAGCATACATGAAAACTTCTTAAACAGAAGGGCGAAGAGCAATTTAAAGTCTTCTGCATGTGTGTTTGTATTCTTACATGCAGTGAGAATACTGACTGTGTGTGTTTGTGGATGTGCACGTGTATATAACATGAAATTAAGCACCTTGAATATACAGTTGTTCTATATACATGCCACACATACAAGCATACATACATACATGTATATGTGTGTGTGTGTGTGTGTGTGTGTGTGTGTGTGTGTACTGTTTAATTTTGGAAGTTTCCTTTCCTTCTCTGTTCCCTATGGCTATAGAGCTTAAAATACTTGATTATAGTCTAAGATTTTTACATCCACGGTGTGTGTGTGTGTGTGTGTGTGTGTGTGTATGTGTGTGTGTGTGATGTAGTGTGTGTATATGTGTGGTGTTTGTGTATTATGTATGTGGTGTGTGTGTGTGTGTCCTGTAATGATAGCAGATGCAATGCCCTGTTTGTGGTTTGGGATTTGAAAACACAATAAAAACAGACACAGTACCAAAAAGGGAACAAATGAGATAAAATCCTGAATGGCAAAAATGTTCAATTCTTTTCACAAAGACTTGGGATTTTTCTTACATATTCAGCTTTTATTTTTGACTTGGCACACTGTATAAGAATGCCTTATTTGTCAAATTCCAAATTTATAACTCTCCCTTTCTATTCTCTGGTCTCAAATTAATTTCATCTGTCATACCTCAAAGAAATCTAGGGAAAATGCTATTACATTGCTCTGTTTGTTCTGACATACATAAACTGTGAGATTATAATAGTCATTTTATCCAGCCAATCTACTCAGAATGTTTGTTCTTTAGTCATTGTGTAATTTACATGTGAAAGCAGGTCACTTGCAGCCTGACCTTTAATACTCACAGTAATGGGCTACACACTTCTCTCTCAGATGTTGTTTTCCTTCCACTGCCCTTTGTAGGAGGTATTCATAGGTCAAAGGTCATGAGCTTGAGGACAGATAACTGAGCAAATACTTCTCCATCATAGTGGTGAATAAAATCAGCAAAATAACCTTCTTATTCTTACAGCCACAGGAGGGATGGAACTGACTGAGAGAGGCTTGTATATTTTGGTGACCATTAATTCAAGAATAGCCAAGAAGGATTCAGGGTGCTGGTGTGGTATAGACACAGCTAAACCCAAGTCTAAGGAATAAGCATGGAAACAATGTGCCATATGAAATCAATTGGTGATAAAACACACACACACACACACACACACACACACACACAAGCCAACTTTGCTAAACTTTGTGCTTTTCCTGTGGCTTTCATTTTTTTTCTTTTTTGAGACGTATTTGTATGAATTCAACTCCTATAGCACTCCCCAGATTTATTAAGGGCAGAGAGTAGGTCATGCTTAGAGAAGTCTCCTCACTGATGCTTTCATAGCAGTTTGTGAGAAGTGTTCATTGGCCACACTCACAAGAATGAAGTAAGGCTGACAGCACAAACACATGGATGGCAGTGCAAGCTCTCTCTATCCCTGTGTGGTTGAACCTGTTGTCAGAAAGTTCTCGAGAATTACTGCTGCCCTCTTCTCCTTGACGACATGCCGATAGGGTGAAAAAGACAGCCAGTGATTTAATATTACTCAACACATAAGGGCTTCGGAGGAGACAAGCTATTTGCTTCTTGCTTCAGTTGGGCTGTGCTGATGAACCAAATCACAGAAACTGCTCTCATCAGATCGCTGCTGTCAATGATCCTGGGAACGATGCTGGCAGTTTCCCTTTCAGGATGCCAAGTTCACTTAATGACTTCCCAGACAAGACAATTTCACCTACACATTTTATACACCGAGGCCCTTCCCCAAACCTCAGCTCTGAGTCAAAGGTCTTCAACAGTAAAGACCTGCAAAAGGTGCTGATTCATTCACACAAACGGGGTACGAAAGGCATTACTGGAATAGGCCATGGTAAAGAATGATGACTACAGCAATTTTAATAAAGCTGTTTTCTGTGTCTTTCTCTAGGGGAAGTCAAGTTGTTTAATTAAATCTCAATGCAATGCTTGGTGGAGACTCAGGGCTAAAACATTCTGAAGCCTGGTGATGGAAAGATACTGGTTAACTCTGTATATCATAGCTATAAACAAGCAATGAAGCCAGGAGCACAAGGCTGTGTGAGTCTTTGTGACAGATGCATAAAGCCGCCTGGTAAAGAGCCTGGTACAGGTTCCCTGGCACCAGTTCCACTGCTGGCTTTCCCCTGTGTCCTTCTCTGGGAGAAAGTCACATCACTCAACGCCTCGCAGTGAGAATAGGAACTCCTGCTGCAGACCTGTTTTACATCACTGTTCAGAGGACCTGGTTTACTGTATAAGTCATCCTGATGTGCAGGAACATCAAAGACTGTAATTATTATGGTTCCAGGGAGAGGCTGCTCCATCCTAAATATTTATGTAGAAGCTGCCTCTCTAGCCTCCCTGCTACCTCAGTGTTCTCATGATAAATCAAGGAAGCGTTTTAAGGTCATACGTTTCCTTCTGCAGTGCTGATCAATCGAAATGTGTTTATTGAATGCCTCTGCTGATCAATGCATGTTTTGTCAACAACCTATCACAAGTAAATAACTGTGTGAAAATTGCGGAGAATAAAATTACTACCATCAGTGACTCCTTTAAGCCTCCTGTGGTTCCTTAGGGAGGAAAGGACTAGCACAGTCATGGATTCACGTTGCGTGAAGGGTGGGGCAGAGAGAGTTCCAGCTTCTTTCCACATTGAAAGTGTCAGATATGACGGCAGATGCTTTAACTGTATTGTTCCCCAGTATCCTCACAGGAAGTGGCTTTCAGAGTAGAAGCATTTTAATCTCTGTTTGTCCTCCATAAACACCAAGACTTTGAGAAGTCAAAAATTACCAGACATGACAGATTCCTAGGACTCAGTAGCCAGCTAGCTTAATAAGTTTTAGACCAATCACAACCCTTGTCTCAACACCGCCCCCCCCCAAAAAAAAAACCAAACAAAAACATCAGAAAGCAAGCAAAAAACCCAAGGAGATGGTGCATGGCACCTGGAGAACAACACTGGAGATTTCTATCTGGCTTCTACATGCATGAACACCTCTTTACATATACGCGCGCGTGCACACACACACACACACACACACACACACACACACACACACACACAC
>NW_026596064.1:6530373-6549282 GCF_907164565.1 Psammomys obesus
CACACACACACACACACACACACACACACACACACACACACACACACTCTTATATATCTAATGAGTCCACAGTTTGGACATTCTATCCAGGCCAGAGCATCAGAGCACAAACATATGTCAAGCAGGGCTGGTGTGCTACACATAGGGTGAAAGGGTCTTTGTCCTCTTCTCGTGGCTTCCCACCCAGGGTTCTCTACAAACATGCATCTCAGAGAAGCTTACTTTTCTATTTATTTCCCTCTCCCCCTCTTTACCCAGTCCTGTGGTCCACATTAGACCATTCATAAAAACATGTCAAACATCCTATGGCTTCATGGATTGTTATCTTCACAGAAAGACAGCTGGGCACTGTTGATTGTCATAAGATGACGCAAATGAGTGTCTTACATCATTTTTACAGTTAGAGAACTGAGGCACATTAAAAAATTTCTCAGAAACGTTGGGCACCTTTGTTGCCATCCAATTTAAATATATTAATATTACAAAAGAAAATAAGTGGTCCCTTTCTGAGTAAAGTTACAATCAATACTGATATCTTTCAAAAATTACTTAGAAAGACTATATACCAAATATTTTAATGTGCTTTACAAAACAGAGAATAAATTCCAGTAGAAATATTTTATAACACAACATAAAGAACATACTCAAAAGGGAAAAGTGCTACCATATACTTCAAAGATGGAGGAGGGGATGTTTGGTAAAACATTAATAATGGTATTAAGAGTGACTCTCAAATTGGATTTGGTGAAAAAAAAATTACATTCATGTTTTTGTAGTGTTAGGCTTTTCTGAAGCTGATGGCTCAATCATTAGCTTCTACTGTATTGTTGTTTTTACACTAAGCTAAACACTAGGTTTGACTTTTCTTTTTAAGCATATAACAAATTGCTTATTTGATCATTTTTTTCTTACTGGAAGGAAGACTATTTTCAGTCTTTTCCCATAAGAGAAAAGCTATTGAAGCTCCCTTTGGGACATACAGTGACAATTTTATTTGTTTTGTAGTAAACTTTATTGTGAAATGACTTAAATAAAACACCACAGAGCTTGCATGCAGTTGTACATTTTCATACATCATGTCCTTTCATCCTTATAATTGGCTGCATGGCTATACACACAGGAGCTTTGCATTTAAAATTTTAAATACAGGAATCATTATAGTGTGTCCCCAAGTGACTAAACTGGTCCAAAAGCAGAGCTCAGAGGTACAACACATTTCCTAGTGTGCATGCGTGTGTGTGTGTGTGTGTGTGTGTGTGTGTGTGTGTGTGTGTCCTGTTGGATCCCTAGCACCACACACACACACACATACACACACACAATAGTACAATAAGTTTTTTAAATTATTTTTTATATTAATTATAATTTATGCACGTTGTATCCCAGCTGTAGCCCCCTCCCTCATTCCCTTCCCATCACACCCTCCCTCCCTCACCTCCTTCCATGACCCTCTCAAAGTCCACTGATGGGGGAGGTCCTCATTCCCTGCCCTCTGAGCCTAACCTATCAGGTTTCATCAGGACTGGCTGCATTGTCTTCCTCTATGGCTTGGCAAGGCTGGTCCCCCCTTGAGGGGAAGGTGATCAAAGAGCCAGCCACTGAGCTCATGTCAGACAGAGACTTAGGGAACCCACCTGGAGACTGAGCTGCCATGGGCTACATCTGTGCAGGGGTTCTAGGTTATCTCCATGCAGGGTCCTTGGTTGGAGTATCATTCTCAGAAAAGACTCCCGGGCACACATAGCACAATAACTTTAAAGATTTCTATCAGAATCATGTTGTTATTTTAAAAACACATAGTGAAATACACATTACAGAAAATTGACTCTCCTAACCATTTTAAATGTTTCTTTAGCCATTCTTTAGTGATCTCTAGACACTGCCTGCTTGATTTCATTTACGTCAAATGCTTTTTATACAGCATTATTCATGAAAGAATCAACTTGATGCCTTAAAAAGTCAATTATATTTAGACATAGTTCTCTTCAAATAAACATTTCAAATGACTTTCAAAAAAATGCTTCTTAAGTTATATTCAGATTCTTAGGCAATCAACACTCGGAACTCTTTCACAGAATAGAACTGGCACCCTAGATCCACGAAACAAGAACTCCCCAGTTCCTTCTCAGGGTCTCAGGTAATTTCTCCACCCTGGTCCAACACCCATTGTCTGTCTTTCTTGCCTCCCTTTCTTCTCCTTTCTTCTTTTCACAGCCTCACTCTAATGGGTGTGATGTGACTCGTTTTCTCCTCATGCTTTTAATTTACATTTCTCCTGTGACTCATGATAGTGAGAATCTTTTACATGTGTATTGGCCATGGGCATATTTTCTGCAAATGAATCTCTATTTGAGTCCTTTAATTATTATTTAATCAGTTTGTGTGAGTGTGTGTGAGTGTTGTGTTTAGGAGTAGTTTATAATTACCTCTGGATTGATATTGTCCATGTTTTATTTTATTTCTTTTTAGTATGACATTTTTTCTTAGATAAATTTTCAGGATTAAAATTTTATTTTTGTCACAATGTGTTTTCATGGAATTGTGTATTAACTTTAAAATTGTGAAAATGGAAGTGTAGCAGTTACCCCCAAATTTTATTGATAAAACTAGTTTCACTTTTTTTTTTCAAGAACACATGAAAAGATGTTCTTGGTTGCCACCATTTGCCTTTTCTTGGTTTTTAACAAAGATGCAGAAAGAAGCCACATCAACTCTGGTTTCGCTACCCTCCCATGTTTGCTCATAGTTGGAACACATACTTACCTGTTTAACTGTTGAAATTTGAATGTTTGTCTAATCAACTTTCAAACATCTTATAATATTCTCTATGCATATTTAAATTTTAAGCTATAGTTTAGTTTTTGATGTTTAAAACTATGTTTTTGCACCTGATTGTTAATTCTTTCCAAGTTCTAAGATGTGGTACCTGGTCTTCCTTGGTGCATTTTCTCATTATTTCTTTTTAGAACAAGGTCATCCAGTGTCCATTTTGCTTAAGGTATTTCACAACTGACATGCATGAGCTATGAAATTTACACAATCTGCTGCTCTTGAGAATGGTCACCAAAATGTCAGCCTTTGCTATTACATGGCCAGCACAACATATTGGTGGAGGAAAATGCATCTGTTGGAAACACAGCACCAATAAATAAAATGGCCTTCAGGGCAATGAAAGTATCCTGGTGTGAGGAGCAGCAATCAAAGCCATATTGGAACCACTATGACCAAGAAGTAAGGAAAAGGGATTTGGTTGGGGGTAGGGTAGGTGAGGGGTTGGGTTGTGGAGGATAGAGGAGGCTAAAATGCTATCTCATTCCATGAATTTTACAGGAATAATAAAATTAAGGTCTCTGACCACGGAGGTCTTTACAAGGACCAGGATGAGAGGGGATATTAAATCTTAAGACCTTGGCCAAATTCCAAAGTGGGTAATTGCATTCGGCTAATTTTAAATCCCCTCTGCAACTTCTAATGCAGTCCCTACAGCATTCCTGGTGCCAGCTTTGCTGCATGCTGCTAGTCCTTATTGGAAAGTCATCAGTGAGCTCGGCTCTGGAGAAGCCTCGATGGCACCAGAGAAAATTTATTTTAAATGCCACTCCTGTCTCTAACTTTTGAAAAGTCTCTGTAACTTAGGCTGCTTTAGAAAAGTTGTGTTTGGCTTAGATATTCTTCCATGACAACACTGGGTATATCTGAAGCATTAAAAGTGTATGTGTGTATGCATGTTCGTGTGCATTTGTGTATGTGTTGGATGCATGTATATGTGTATGCCTGCACATGTGCATGCTAGTATGCGTGTGTACCTATGTGTGTACCTATATGTGTACGTGCATATGTTTGTGATTGCCTGCGTGCTTGTGTGTGTGCGCATGTGTGTGGTACATGGACGGAATGCACCAGTGTACAGGAGCCCATGCATAAGCTAGGTCAGTTGGATGTTGTCTTCTATTACTCCCTATGTTATTGCCATCTTTAAAGGAGCCAGAAGCCCAAGGCTCATGCTAGGCCACCTGGCCAGCAGTCTGCTTCTGCTGGCCAATGCTGGGGTCACAGGCAGGAGCAACCACTCCCAACTATTTACGTGGATTCTGGTAATTGGTACTCAGAGCAAGTGCTCACTCTTCCGCAGTGAGCCACCTGCCCAGCCCCCAAGCCCTCAAACTCGTATTACCTGTGTGACCTGGGCAATTCCCTTTTTATTCATCTGCTTCTATGGGCTTCTCCTAGTTTCTGGAGCAATGCCCTTACACATCCAGGAGGAGCTCACCGGCTTTTCCTGTCATCACCTACTCACTGGGATGGAGATTTGGTCAAGGAAAGAGGTCATTTCCTGCCTCTCCTTCGAGTAAGCCTATACTACCAGACTCGTCCTTCTCCTTTCTACTGTTTATGTGTTCCCTGCCTTCCTTTCTTCTTGAAATAATCTTCTGTCTCAGTACCCAACTCCGACATCACGGCACAGCATGGAATTTGGTTTCCTATGTGGAAGTCATATTCTGGTTCAACCTATCATGTGAGCGTGTATAATTGTCACATGGAACTTCCATACCAGAAATTTCCTGTTTCATTTTTACTCCACATTTCCTGTTGAGTATAGTGAAGATTTTTATACTTAATACTTGCTTTAATTCTTGTTTCCATATGTCAACTGGACTGAACTTCAAAGTGAGCCTTAAAAAGGCAAAGAACATTATAGTTTATTTGAATTTAGTAAACAAACAAATAAACAAACAAACAAAATCCCAGTAACTCTCTTAATTGTTTTTTTTCTTCCTGTGGTCTTTAGGTTCTATTCAATAATTATAATGTACAAAGTTTATCAAACATACTTAGAATTTAATCTACTCCTGTGTTTCAAATTGTGGAGTTATTTTTTTTTTCATGCATGTGTGATTAACATCTATTTTTTAAAATGGGGTTTCTATGAAGTTAAGATAAGTAACAATTTTTAAATTTTTCCTAATTTGTGCTTGCATTCATTTAAAATCAGGGCAACTGAGGGACGAGCAAGCCCAGCCATTCTCTACGTCAAACTTCAATATTACGCATTTATTGTTGTCACTCAATGCCCATAACTTCTGTGATGGCCTGGGGACTGGCATTGCCAATCTTTATTGCTTTTATTATTCAATTATTTAACTTTTGGACGTGTTTTGATCCTCTCGTGCCAGCTTCATTAGTGTCAGAATTACAGGCTGGTACCAGAATGCCTGGCTTCATCCATCTCTATTAACAATAGTAAAACAAACTACACAAAAGCAATAGAATGAAGTAAGATTTAAACATCGTAAGTGATTTGAGAGGTTAGTGAAGGCTGTTGACTACTCTAGGGCAGTCACAAGAGTTCCTGACTCTTTCCAGGTAGTGATCCAGATACTCCCAAAACAGAGGTGATTCTGTGAAGAAGAGACAAAAACGAGCAGCTAAGCCGAGTCAGGACACACGCACCACGCTCCGCACCACGCTCCGCGTCTGCTCTCCACAAACACTACCCAACTCATCTCTTCTCCAGCGCTGTATGTATCCAAGTTACCACCTGCTTTAACAGGTTACAGTCCTCAAGGCACAAGAGAACAGTGTGCTAATTTTAGATCCTTGAAAAAACTAGATGTGAGAGTTGCTCTACTGGTTTCTCCTCTTGCTGTTTGGGATTTAGAGGCAGCTGGAGTTTCCTCAGGTCCTACCGTCTCCAGGTATGTCTCTCGTGGTGGTATTTAATGAAGGCAACTTCTGACCTGAGGGAGCTAAACATGCTCCCCGAAGGGAAGGCATCTTCACCAATTAGCTCATTTTCCGGGCAAGTTATGACTCAGTGGTTCAGCAGCTGCCAGGAAAAGCATGCTGATAACAAGAACTATAAGGAGAAACGTTTTGCACTGTGAGAAATGGAGGTATTATCATACTAGGTAAAGTTACATGTCGAATAATATCATATCCTCCATTGTATCAACATGAAAAAAATCGAGTCATTTCTAAGATGGTCTGTTTGACATGGATTCTCTTTACGTGGCTGTGTTTACTTTGCCAAGGCTCATCGCAATGCCCCCTGTTGTCTTTGTTTGGAACTTTAAAATGTTTATTTAAAGCAGAAAAAAATCAACAGCACAACCATTGTTTCAGCTTGCCATTTTAAACAAGGCCAGGTAGAAAATAATGGTAAGTTCTCTTGAGTTAGATTTTAAGACTGTCTCAGCTCTGCATTGTTGGGCAGTCTGCATTACCTCCCTAGGCCTCACAATTTTTACCTGTTTAACAGGAAAAAAAATACACCATAAAGGTGGTATCCATGATAACACAAGCAACACTTAAGGGCCACCTGTCTCTCAGCATGCAGAGTAATTATTTTTTTTCCCAAACTCTTTATTCACCTCACGAAAAATTATGGCCCACAAGGGCCAACAAGTTACACGTCATGCTGTTATAGTAACGAAATGATATTTGCCTCTTCTTGCAATGCTCAGTCAAGAATAGCTACCCAGCCTTTTCTCCCACTACCTCCCACATGTTTTCCAGCTAATGTCAAAAGCTCCACCCAGATTAATCCATCCCATCTCCCAGGGATTTGGGGAAACAGCTTCCTCTGGACTTACAAGGAGTATCCGAGATGATTCTCACATTCCATTTCCCTTGTTTATAGAGCAGGTAGTGATTGGATGAAGAATTCCCTGCTATTAAGAAGAGTACAGAACCACTGAGGTGAGGCCTTGTGGCTCTAACAGAGCATGTGATGCCACCCTGCGAATGCTTTCATTCTGTAGTCAGAGGAGGCATTGGATCTTCTCGGCTTCTTTTCCGACCTCTAATGAAGAAACATCTGTACAGCATCTCAGCACTGTTCACAGTTCCCTCCTAGCATAAGCGTTTAACTAATGCTTGGATGAATGAAGGAACGAAAGAATGATAAAAACAAATCTCTCAGCACTGATGTCAGAGAAAGAATCCCACAGGGAATTTCTGCTTCCCATATCCCTATTTGAAAATCCTCCTCTCTAGATGAATAATATAAATTACCCTCTGCTGGAGGATCAGTCAGTCTCTTGATGCACACGGACAATACGGCTTAATGGCACTGGCCTTTCATGTTGCCAAGAACAAGGAAATATCAGCACTCTTACACTGTTGCTGACTGATTTTTTTTTTCACCAGATGGTGAGCAATTTAGCTAGGGTCTGCCTAAGAGAATATTGTAATGGCTTCATGTACAGGATAACACAGGTGACAATATCTTTATGGAAAACACGACTTTAATTGCGGTTAAATTTTTGAGGCTGGAAGCTGGTAAAGGTGTTAACTGCTTGCAAGGCTAAGGAAAAGAAGAATAGGGAAGCTTTCTTTCTTTGCGTGCAAAGTTCTGGTCTTTAAATTTCCTGCTATGGTAAAGTGTCAACACTGCATAATAACCATCTTCTAAGACTTTATTAAAATCTTGACCTTTCTTCAACATTCCTGTTTGGGAGGAGAAAAGCAAGGTGAGAAAATTAGGTCTTTTCTAACAGTAGCCAGAAGCTTTAGGGTAAAGGCCCATAGCCCACACCTCTTAGGCTTTTCTGGAAAACCTGCTTTTCATTGTCACTGGAACTGACAGGCAAGTCCCTGTGACGACACAGGAGCTTTATCACTGGAAGACAAGTACTCAAGGAAGGAGAGACAAAGCCGGAAGGAGTAGGAACTTGAAGGAGGTGATAACCTCTGATAATGGCAGTACCCTGCAGGTCTTGGCCCCACCCATGCCTGCAGAGGTGGGCATTACCTTAGCATGGGCTGTAATAGCCCAGCAGGGGGCCTGTGAGGATCCAGATCCCGTTGCCTGTCTATGACATCTTCTATGCTCCTGGGAGACTGACATGTCTGTTTGTCTGGCCACCTCATGATAATAAGCTCCGAACTTCCTTAAAATGTTTGCTAAAAACAAAGCTGACTAAAGTGTATGTGTGAAGGGCTCACCACCTGGAACTGAATGACCAATCAGGCACCCCCCTTGGAGAAGATGAATTCTATCTTAGCAGCCAGTATTGCTTACCTGGAGCTTTTCATCTAGGGTGGGGTCTTGAAAGATTTCTCCATCCCCACTGGTATGTCAGCCGATGTGGTCATTGTGTAACAAATACTTCTAAAGCTGTTTGTTAAATATGTTGACACTTGTGAGTATTAATCTCTTATCCCTCAGTACTGTCTCAAGGGAACATTCCTCTTGGAGGCAATCATCCAGAAGAAGGGAGCCCACCTCCCTGTGTCTGTGGAGGGCAGAAACTGCTTCCCAGCAATCATCCCACCTATTCAACTCATAGTGACCACCATTCTTCAGATTGTCGTCTTGTTAAATTACGTCTATTTACTTATTTAATGCATATGTGAGTGAATGCACATGTGTCAAGGTCAGAGGATAACTTGTAGGAGTCCGTTGAGTACTTCTACCCTGCAGGTTCTGGGGACTGACCTCATGTAATCAGGCTTGGCTGCAGTTGCCTTTACCCACTGGCTCATCTCACCAGCCCCAAACACTAACGTCCTTGAACTGTTCGCTTCTCTGTCTCTACGGAACCTCTCCCTTCCTTCTAGCTCCCTTTAAACTGCCCGGTGACCTCTGTACCTAAAGGAATGAAGTTCTTTCCCCTGTTCTCAATGGTAACCGAATAAAAACCGCTTATAGTGCCCAGAAGAGTTCATCTTTGATAGCTCCATGCTCTTCCATTGTGGGTTCACAACCCATCCCTGTGCATATCAACAGAATTCTGGATAAGTTCCAAATGTTCTTCTGCCCCTTTTCCAGGTCAGCTGCAAGGCCCCGTGGGAGGCTAAAGGGTGAGGTTGAGAAGGCCTCCTGCTGCAGAGTACAGCCACATTTCATTTTCCAAATAACTTGCATTTAGGCAATCAGGTATCTGTGTTTAGATAAATGTGTGTATATCTCTGACTAGATAGGGCTGAATTTTCAGAAAATCTCTGCCTTCCTATGCTGCCCGTCAGTCTTCTTTTTTTCCTATCCTTAGCTAATCAAAGCCGAGAGGAGTGTGGTGGCTTTAATCAGGAACACAAGCAGCAAAGGGGAAGAGGCAGTAACTGAAGAACACAGCTTTTTTTTTTTTTTTTTTTTTTTTTTTTTTACTTTATTTAGTTAGAAGATGGTTGCAGCACTGATGCACTGAGACAAGAGAAGCAGCACTAAGAGGTACAAAAAGTAGGAACACAACAAATATAGACAGTCATATACAGGACTTTTGCCCTTGTTCATAGGTCCGCCCAGCTACCTTGGCTCAGCCCTGCCCTTTTCCTTCACCAGAAGCCACACATTCTGCATACTACACACTATTTACCTCGAATAGGGCCAAAATGGAGAGTCCTTGTTTTACTTCTAATCTTCCCGTATTTAGCATCCCAAAAGTGTAACGGAGAAAAAAAAGACAAGAAATTTGTCACATCATAAATCTACATCTTAGTTTTAACTATGAACGTTTTGGACTGAAGCCAGTAAGATGGCTCAGCAGGTAAAGTAGCTTATGCTGTAGCACTCAGCCCAATCACATGCGTGCACACACATGTAGCTAAGACAGGCAACAAAGGGATTCCAGGTGAGTGTATCCCTGAAGTGGCAGCTGGCTAATGCAGAAAGATGTGAGCTACAGGGATGCCTTGCAGGAAAAGCAGTCCAAGAAGAGAGAGCAGAAACAGCATGTTGGGGAGGGTGCTTACGTGAGTAAGCACAGGGTCCACACAGTGGAAGTTAGATTTAAGAAATAACCTAATTTGGGACCATGTCAGGATGTACAGGCCCCAGTATGGACTCTGGAGATCAGCCCAATGTGATGACAAATCATGGAGTATTTGAGAGCAGAGGATAATGTAATTTTTTTTTCCTGTAGTACAGGAGATTGAACCAAGGGCTTCATACAGGCTATGCAAATATTCCCACACTCAGCAGTGATACCACCCTCACACTATTTATTTAAACAAACAAATAATGAATATTTACAAAGTGTTTCTGATGCCAGTTTCTGTTCCAAGAGTTTTGTTTGCATATGTTACTTACTTTTAAAAGAGAATCACGGTAAACACATTACCTTCGTGCTTTACAGGGATGAAACTAAGACAGAAAAGAAACAACATGCTGATTTCATGTTAATGTCTTACAGAATCCGGATTCTGATTCAGGCTGGCTTCAGAATCTCTGCCCTTAATGAGCTAGATTCTGAATATGCGAAGTTTGAGATGCACACGAAATATCAAGAATGGATATGAAGGAGGCGAACAGTATGTTTAGTCTTGCGTTTGGGCTGTAGATTTAAATTTGCAGGTCATTATCATAGAGATATTTTAGAAAGCTATATGTCTAGATAAGATGCCTGAAAGAGGGAACTAAATCATGCTATAGGAAGAGTGTCCCTGCTTGGAGAGAGAGGGACCTAAAACGAACATAACATAAAGTGCAGCAGGTGGGACAGAAGAAACCTAGGAGTCGAGCCTGACTGAGGCTAAAGGAGCAACGGGTCACATTTGTCTACTGCAGCTTAAGCAGTCAAGCGATGAAGACTGAAGACTGACATTGAAAATGGAAGTCTTAGAGACCTTGACCATGGCATATTAGTTCCAACATCCTAATTGATGAGGTTGAACAGACTATCAAGCTGGTGGCCCTTATAGTTTTGCTAAGGTAATTAAAGATGCCTAAAGAGAGGACCATAGGGAGGCAGGGAGAAGTAAAGGAGGGAAATGAGGTGACTGTCCCCAAACACCTCAAACAACTGCAAGATATTTATTGAGTATCTTCTGAACGTCCAACACTATTAGACACTGACCAGCAATAAAACTGAATTTTCAGTCATTCATTTGCTCAGGAAATAATTATTTATTGAATATCCACTGTGTAGTGAATAATTTAAAACATCTTTATTTTCATTTTTATGTTTTGATAATAAACCAAATGTTTAAAGGAAAAAATGAGGACTGTTCTCTTATTTAATTTTTTTCTGTTGCCGTGACAGAATACCCTGACAAAAACAACTTAAGAGAGAAAGGGCTGATTTAAATAGCAGTTCTAAGTCACAATCAGACATATTAGTGGAGAGGGTGACAGAATCCTGAAAGAACTGATTGCATTTTTATCAACAGTCAAGAGCAGAGAACAATGAATTAATACATACATGGTGGCTTTCGGCTGGCTAGCTCTCTCCTCTTCAAGCAGTCCAGTGCTCAGAGCAAGAAATGGTCCCTTCCACATTTCGGTGGATCTTCCCACTTCAGTTAAAGCCAGTCACTGGCAAACCTACAGCTGGCAAGTCTAGACAATTCTTCATTAAGGTGTTGCTATGTCCCATCAAAAACCAGAACACAGTGATCACACCCCCTCCCGTAATCTACAGCACTGTTTCCCACATTTCTTTAAGTGCTATCTGTATGTCTGTTTAACTTCTCTTTCATCCGGTTAGTCATATCCCAAGCCTTTTCCAAATATATGCTCAAGATATAGCTATCTTGATAACAAATGCCTTATTATATGAATGTATAGCACTGGTTAACTAATAGTCTTATCTCTACTATTTCTGTAGGCTGAAATTTTTTTGATATGTCTTCTGTCTCCGTGAAGTTGCCTGCAGCTATGCAATGTCCAGGATAATACTTGGGTCCATTGTGAACCGTCATAATCTGTCTGGCTTCTAAGCTGGCTCAAGATATTTTTGTCCAGGTGGGTGTTTGGGAAAGTCAGTGCTGGCTGCCTGAGTCCTGCTTTTTGCACCCTCCACTTTTAGACTCATGGCATTGAGAAAATGATTTAAAGTTTCCTCATATCTTCTGCATAGCACTGTATCTGTTGCCGTGAGGGTTAAGTGAATTAATATATCTGAAGCCGTTATGATTGATTTATGCTTTCTATTTTGTAGGCAACTTAGAAAATAATTAATGTAGTGTGTAATAAGTAAATTGGTGCCTGGAATATGTGTAACGAATGAGACAGAAATCAAAGAATTTTAGTTGTTGTTTATCATCAGTAACTTTTAAAACGTCCTGGATTCTTCGCTCTTTGTATCAGCAACAATCTCATGCCATGCACAGTGTGCCAGACGGCCAGGCATAGACTGCGAGTCAAAGTAGGTCTTTCCATCACGTAAGTTACTCTCGCAGGTGCAGGTGTTTTGGTTACAGCAGAGTAAATGTAACCAGTCCAGGATTGACGCCCCAGGTCAGGGAAGTGTGGGAGGTTTGAACTGCCAGTGTCTTTGGTAAGGCTGTCATCTCCTTGCTCTCTTACTGGCTCTTTCCTTTTACAATCCTTTCTTCATTCATTGCTTAATTGCTTCGTCTGGGACTCAATTTCTCGAATAAATAAACAAATTAATAAGACACAGGTAAGTAGTTTGGGGGTGGAGCAAACTTCAAGGAGGTGGCAAGGAGCAAGGCCTGTGGGAAATGACACAAGTCGACTTGGCAGATTGCCTTAGTTGGGGGATACTGTGAAATGGGGACAGGGCTTGCTTTCAAGGAGGCGTTTAAACAAGGAAATTGACTTAAGGAAGGCCTCTCTCAAGCTCCTCACATGATTACATAATTGCAGCGTACAGCGGAGGTGGCAGCTAAAGCTTCTCTACGGACTCGGAGAGACAGGAATGAATGAACAGGAAATTATTGCTTTCTGTAATCGATTATTTCACTCAATCGCCCATGTATTCATCTTCTTTTTCAGCTTAATCGTCCCGAATGCCAGCTTAGTGGCTCTCATTGGGCTGGGGGTTAGGAGCAGTGGACGCTACGGACGCGTCCTACTGTCAGGATGGGTGCTCTCTTTCCAGTGTCTACCACTTCTAGCAGAGCAAGAGAGCGCATCTGGCCGAGGACAAGGCTGTGCTGCTTCCGATTCCTGTTGCTCTAGGAGCTCGGCACATGGTGGGCTCTCCAGGGTGCAGCCCGAATCGATTCCTGGCTATTAGTCTGTGACTGGTGAATACGCAGACTGCAGGGACCTTAGGTTAGTGTCAACCTGGGCTGCAGGACCGCGTTCTTGGACGGAGCGAGCCCGCGTGCCTAGGTGTGCAGAGGGCGCCGTACCTGCCCTGAGCGCCCGGGAGGCTGCAGCGCTAGCCCCTTCCTCGCGTGCTCCGCCCTGGTCCCCGGTGGACCACGCGGGGGCACCCAGCGCAGCCTGGCATCCGCTGGCGGGCGGGCCCCACGCGGCTCCTCCTCGCAGCGTGCGGAACTGCCCCGCGTGCCGCCCCCACTCCAGCCCCGGGAAGCCCCGATTGCGGGCGGAGCGCGAGCCACCGCGGCGGGTGGAGCCTGCGGCCGCCGGATCCCAGGGCCAATCGCGCGGTGGCAGGGGAGGAGCCCCGGAGGGGGAAAAAGAAAGTGCGGCGGAAAGTAAGAGGCGAGTCGAGGAAGGCTGCTGGGATCTGGGTCTCCTGGGCTCGGCTTGGACCAGGGCGCGGAAAGAGGCAGTGGCCGGCCACCCTGCACCCATCCCGTCATTGTCGCCGAGTCTGTTCGGCTGGCCCAGGAAGGTGAGTCTCGCTCTGCAGGAGGGCTGGGTTGAAATGGCCAGCCGCAGTAACTCGGGGTAGTAGGAATTCTTGTAGATCGGCTCCACCAACCCTTCTGTTTTACAGACAGGAAAACTGAGACGCGGGGCCAGACAGCGGCCACCGCTAAAGGACTCTAATAGTTAGTGCGCCGTCGGGATTTGAACCCAGCCACACGGAGCCCTTTCTTTGGTTGGTAGGGCTTAAGTAAAGCTGTCGTGGGGACAGCTGTCCGGCTCTGTGATCTGTACCAGTCTCCCGGTGCCTAGGGTTCTCAAGAGTGCGCTGTAAGCGTGAGGCTGTGTCCCAGCACACACACTCCATCACGTCGCTCGCTCGCAGCCCCAGCAGTGACAGCCTGGGGAGAGGCTGCCAGCAGCCTAGCTAGCTCCTTCCCTGACCTGCTTTTTATCTATCTATCTATCTATCTATCTATCTATCTATCTATCTATCTATCTATTTATCTATCTATCCCCCTTTGAGGAAGGCTCCTGCTTAGGGTCTCTACCAGGCTTCTGGTGGGTTTGGGGAGAGGTAAGAGAAAGGTTAATGTTGGTCACCACTCTAACAGCCTTGGAGGTAGCAGGAATGGCTAGGGGTGGGGGGTTGGGGGGGGGAAGAGACAGAAGATGCTTGTCCTTTAGGAGCTGCTGGCTGATGGAGCCTGGATCCTCCCTCCTTTTACCTCTAAGTCCTGGCTGGGCATAAGGAAGCCTGGTTAAAGAGAAAATTAAAAAGGCGAAAGCAAACTTCTGCTGCTTCCTCTAGGAGATGTTTTCTCCTCTCCCTCCCTCAGCCCACTGGTTGTGAAATTGTGAGCCAAGGGGCCACGGGAAACGTCAGATACTTTGCCGTGCAGATTCCTGGTTAGCGACGGGCTGAGAAGGTCTGTTTTCTATCAGTGCCTTTGCCTTGTGTTGGCTGTGTGAACTTGGGCAGTTGGGTCCACCTTTCTGACCCTGTTTCAAGCGGCAGTGGACACTCGCGAGCTCACTGTAAATCCTTGGGGGTAGGTGGAAGACAGAACAGTTTAAGTAACATGTTCAGAATAGTGCCTGGCCTGGCAACTTTGGTAAATATTGCTCGGGGTTTGAGAAAAATGGTTTCCTACTACCTCGTAATGATTTTTTTTTTTTTTTTAAATCTGGAACTAGAATGATACTTTCCCCTTTGGAGTTTGAGCATTTAAAAATCTATTTTAGCAGTTATTTATATGTGTGTGTGCTTGTGTGCATGTATGTGTGTGTGTGTGTGTGAGCACATGTGCACGTGTGTTTTTATGCACGTGTGAGGAGGTCAAAGGACACTTCTTGGGTATCCTATCTCACTTCCCACCATGTGGGTGGAATTCTTTCAGTGCTCAGCATTGAGGGGAAGCATCCTTACCCGCCAGGCCTGAACAGTTCTCTGCAGTGTTTTCTGAATCTTTTCCACAGATAGACTTGGTTGTAAAACTGGTGAATTCCCCCCTCGTTTTCAGGTCAAGCCTCCAGTTTGTGAACTGACTTGAGAGGGAGTATCCTACCTTGCCAAAGAGGGTCTTGTATTTGATAAGGGATTTTAAAAAGACAAGACAAGAAACAGTTATAGCAATGCCATAGATTGGGCCAAGCCTTCTATTCCTGCTCATAGGTCCATCTGACAATTTCAAGTTCTTTAGCTAACATCAGAAAGCAACAGATTTTTCTGTTTTTCTTTTTTTTAAATTTATTTATTGTTTTATTGATTACAGTTTATTTACTTTGTATCCAAGCTGTAGCTCCCTCTCGAGCCCC
Source organism: Psammomys obesus (assembly GCF_907164565.1). Classification (NCBI taxonomy): domain Eukaryota; kingdom Metazoa; phylum Chordata; class Mammalia; order Rodentia; family Muridae; genus Psammomys; species Psammomys obesus. Next base: position 6,545,657 of record NW_026596064.1, read on the forward strand.
CTCCCAATCCCGCCCTCCTGCCCTCATGTCCTCTTGTGCCTCTCCCCAAGCCCACTGATTGGGGAGGTCCTCCTCCTCTTCCCTCTGTTCCTAGTCTGTCAGGTCTTGCCAGGATTGGCTGCATTATCTTCTTCTGTGGCCTGGTAAGGCTGCACCCCCCTCAGGGAGAGGTGATCAAAGAGCAGGCCAATCAGTTCTTGTCAGAGACGGTCCCTGTTCCCATTACTATGGAACCCACTTGAACACTGAGCTGCTATAGGCTACCTCTGTGCAGGGGTTCTAGGTTATCTCCATGCATGGTCCCTGGTTGGAGTATCAGTCTCAGAAAGGACCCCTGTGCCCTGATTTTATATTCTCTTCTTGTGGATCTATGTTTTTTAGTCTCTTCTGGATACTAATTTGCTTTATTTAAACACAAACAGAAACATAGGCTCACATGAGCCATCCTATCTTACTCATTTTTTTTTAATTAAGCAGCTTCCATAGACACCCCTACCCTTTTTGCATGACAATTGATTTTACTTTGATCCATACAATTATTTACTACCATCTACTGGCCATGCTGCAAGTCCCAGAACCGAGTAGTTAGCATTTATAAGGGGCTGCTTCCTTCACAGTCCACAGCGTTTGCAGGCAAAATTGATGACCTCCAGGGAGGGGGTGGAACACATCTTGAGAGGAGGCCAGGGTTTGGTGAGGCCCACCTAGGTGCCTCCCACAGGAGGCATTGCCACAGGACAGAACCACATCTGTCTGTCAGCTTGTTCCTTGCGCTTGCGTTGTGATAACTTGGCCAGGATATGTCTGAATGTGGGCCTTAGAAACCAGGGACTTGTAGGGAAAAGGGAACTGTTTGTAGTAAGGTCAAAACTAGGGGATGGGAAGGACATTGAAAGCAAATCCCTTTTGGTTTTGGGCTTTGGAAGAAAGCACATTTTATCTTTCCTGATTTATATTATTATTTGTTGTTATACCTAAACTGTGTGTGTGTGTGTGTGTGTGTGTGTGTGTGTATGTATAGAACTGTAAAATTTCCAAGTGTGTCCCACACCTATTATTATTTTGTTGTTGTTGTTGTTCCTTGAGTAGCTCTTGGAGATGATCATGGCAGGCATATTAACAATGGGAGGGCCTATGGCGTAGAAAAAGCTACCTGATTTTAAATTCTGGATCTGATACATAAGTTGATGGGTGATACTGGGGAAATTGTTTCAACTTTCAGAGATTTCTGTTTTATCCAGTTCTTAAATGACTTAAAAAATGCTTATGCTATGCTGTCACGTGGAAATGAAGTTCCATGCCTACCATCAAGTGCCTGCAGTAGAGAACTGCTCTCATTAAATACCACCTTCTCTCAGCTTATCCCCATTCCTTGGGAAGAAAATTAAAGTGAGGCTTGCAGAAATGAGAGGTTTCCAGGGTCACACGGTTGGTGACTTTCTGCCCTAACAATATAGTTCATACCTCTGAGTTCTTCCTCAGCTTCTTTCAAGCCCTTTCTCATCACACCTTGTTACCTCTCCAGCAGGACTTGAACAATTTGTTTTCGTTCTTAGATTGACCTTATTTGGCTGGTGATTTCAGGTCACAAAGCAAGTTATTTTTTTTCTGCTATGAGAGCAATACTTCAGCATGGCTCTGTAGAATTTGCGGCATTGACTCCTTGTTGTGTTCACACAGATGAACAGGGCAGCATTCCGTTCTCATGTATTTGATGGGATGCACCTTCAGATTCTAGTAGGAAAGGTACTATCAAGACACAGAGATGGTCAGGTGTGGTGGTATGTGCCTGTTATCCCAGCACTCGGGGAGGCAGAGGCAGGCAGAGCTCTGTGAGTTCAAGGTCAGTTAGTCTACAAAGCAATTCCAGGACAGCCAAGGCTACACAGAGAAAACCCTGTCTCAAAAAAACCCAAAAAACTAAGAAGACCCCAAACCCAAGCCAAACCAACCAACCAACCAAACAACCAAACAAATAAACCCACAGAGATCAGGGTTATGTCAGGCTGATCTTCTGTTCCGGATGGCTTTCTCATCCTGCCTTCCTGATTGGTTGGTGGACTGCACGATGATTAAGGATGAAATGTTACAGGTAGCCTAGCCTTCTTCAGCTATCTAACTACTTCCTTGGACAGAGTGGAATGGAGAGAACAGCATGTGTAATGCTTAATCTTTATTGTCAGTTTGACAGGTTGTAGAATCATTTAGATTTGTGAGACACACATCAGTGTGTGTGTGTGTGTGTGTGTGTGTGTGTGTGTGTGTGTGTGTGTGACAGGTGGAGGACATTTCTAGAGAGGAGTGATTGTGGATGAAGGAGACCCACCCTGAATACAGACAACCTACCTTTGGATGGAGGCTTAAATAGAATAAAAGGGTAAAAGAAAAACATCAACAGAACAGCTGCTTTTCCATGTATGTGTGTGTGTCCATCCTTGTTAATCATGATGTAAGCAGCAATCCTCCACCACAACCTCCCACCCTAATAATGAATCTTCTCAACCAAAATAAACGCCTCCTCCATTGAGGAGCCTATGTTAGGTATATCGGTTGCAAGGACAAAGAGCTCACTAATAGAGTATAGTAACACAGCATTTGGAGGGAAACAATGCTTACTGTTATCACTAACCACTGGTCCAGAGCTTCAGTCCTCCTTGTAGGCACTGATAGCTTCAGGCATCTAGAGAAAGATGAATGAAGTCGGTGAGGCTGTTGGCCCATGGAGATTCTTCACAAGTTAGGCTTCTTTCCTTTGTAGCTAACAGACAGGCTTATGAATGCACTTCTAGGAGAAATGTTAGGCCACTTGGGAGGCCATGTCCTCTCTTGCTCCAAAGTAGACACTTGGCATTGTCTTACCTGGTATAACTGGAAAGTAGAATGTGGCCAAAAGAAATCAGAGGATGGGGCTGAGGGAAAACCAAAAGATTACCTTGAGCATACACTTGGCTGCATTTGTTGCCCAACTCTATCAGGCCTTTGCTGATGGCACAGATGTAGGATTTAGTGAGTCATTGTTGCTTTGCCTGCAAAATATTAAAGAGAGCCACCTACTGTGCTCTTTGCCCATTTTGGAAATTGTTCTGCAGGGGGAAAGAAAAAAAAGGCACCAGAGAACAAGAAGGTTACAGAACACTTGGTATTTGCTATTCTGGAGGCTCTAGTCAGGTTAGCCACTCACGTGTTCATTTCTTTGTAATGCAGAATGTGTAACTTATTATGATGGGGCAGTTAGCAGAGTTTATTAGCCGAGAGTTCTAGACTCTGGCAAGTACCTGAAGCACATGAGTCTAAAGAGATGAACCTCACAGTCTACAGCTTTTTAGTAGCTACTTAGAAATAGTAGCTTAGGGTACTGACTCTCTTTTTCTCTCTTTCTCTGTTTGTCTCTGTCTCTCCTTCTACTATCTTTCTTTTATTTGTTTGTTTGTTTGCTTGCCTTATGAGATAGAGACTCAAATGCTCTACGCTAATTTAAGGTGTAGCAAAAAATGGACCTTGAATTTCAGATATGCTTCTCTCTACCCTCCCCGAACCCCGGCACACTTTTTTTTTATAGGAAGTATTCTATAAGTACTATTTTTTTTCGGTTCATAATTTCTTACATTTATCAATCACAGTCTTCA
>NW_026596064.1:6549292-6554812 GCF_907164565.1 Psammomys obesus
CTGCTGAGACTAGTCTTTTGTTTCATCTTAGAGCTGGGAAACGCTTACGCTTCCCTGTCTCTGGACCAGAGCTGAATAACAGCACGTAGACCTGTGCCCATGCCACCCTCATCCCCACACTATAATCGTGATGTTACTTTGTCTCTTTGGGGCCTAAAATGTGAGTGAGATACGTAATCTCCAAAGTTATTCTACCATGTCACATCTGATGCCTTCTTTTCAGTTCAGCTCTTAAATCCTATTATCATGTGAGGTTTTTTGTTATGTTTATACTTTTTAAATTATTATTATTTTTTATAAATATGAAGTAATGGGGAAAGGAACTAAAGAGAACATGCCCTTGTTGTCTGATGCCGAAATGTATTTTCCTACCCAAAAGAAAAATGCAAGAGGAATGATCATGTACGTGTAATGTTGCCTTTTCACTTAGGCACAAAATAACTATTACATTTATAACATATATCTCTATCAATCATCTATCTGTCATCTATCTATCTATTTATCTATCTATCTATCTATCTATCTATCTATCTATCTATCTATCTATCATCATATATGTATTATCAATCTATCTAAAACTGTCTCCCTTTCCAGATGAAAGAACTGATATGTAAAGGAACATGTAGATTTGCCTAAACTTATGTAGCCTACAAGATTAGGACATACTGCAATAAAACGCCTTTGGACCAACTTACATTAGTTATTGGATATTGCACTGTAAAATCTGTAGGCCTGTATAGCTGCTTTCATAAGTGCCTCCTGTTGTGAGTGGAGTAGCTGTATTCTTGCTACTTTTATTGTTCTCTTTCCTTCCAAATCCTTTCCCAATTCTACCTGGTTCATGAAACCCCATTTAAGTCCTTATACCACCTTGTATATGTATTTTCATATTGAAAACTTCAGGACAATTATTTATGTCTTTGCCTGTGTCCTTGATCAGCATTTAAGTTATTTGGACATGGTTTATCTTACCCTGAGCCTAGTGCAGTGACTTGTACATACAAGAAATAAACTGAATGATTGATAAATTAATAGCAGATTCAATAGACATATGATTAGCTTCCTTCTACTCTAGTATAGAATTTCTTCTTTTAAAGGCTGCCTTTATAAGACATATTATTTTAATTTTTAAATTTTTGGTGGTTATAAGACAAGTGATAAAGAGACACAGACTCTAACAAGATTAGACATCACTAGCTCAGTGGTAGGAAAGCATATTACATTTCTATCCTAATAAAGGATGTTTTTCAGCAAACTGTGAAGGATGATGCTAAAGTGCTGTCTTGCTTGTAACTGACTCCAAGGGTAGTGTCAAGTGCCACAAATACATAACCCTGAAATAAAGAAGTTTCCATGGAAGTGGACAACGGCAGTGAGCTTTGATCTTATGATTTTATACTAAGATCTGATCTTATGATAAAGTTGGAGAGGAATCCATCTCTCCCACTATTCTTTGATGTAATTGGCCTCAGCCGAACAGGTAATCTCTTTGTTCTAGTTTCTCTCCGCCAGGTGCTTGTCATTTCTTCCTGAGTGGCACATGTGTCCTTGTGATTTCCCTCCTTTCCGAGTCTCCCAATCAATTCTGAAGTGAACAGAGAAGAGAGGGAAGCACTTTGTAAACTCGAGTTTCTGAAGATGTTCTTTTCATGGGCAGCACAATCCTTTAAGCCAGTTATTGTTGGAAGCTATTGTGATAAATTGTGGCTGTGTGACGCAGGTGGCTTAGACATCATGTGACCTTTCTGGAATGCACTTTGGAGAGGTTATTTGTTCTGTCTCCACCTTGTTTTCATCATAATCTCTACAATAGGATAGTCAAACCTCCATCATAATTTGTTTGGTAGGTGACTGTCATATGCTGTGACATTTGTTAAAAGCCTGGCACATGGAGACAGTGGCCTTTATCATGATTAACAGTAGTGATAATGATTCCCGGGGCATGTCCATGTGGATACTGGGTTAGACAATAAAAGGTTCCCTGTGTTCAAACAAAACCTTTTATGTGAATATATGCACATACATATAAATTATTATTTTATAAAATTGAATGCTTTGAGGTAATTCGGTCAGATGTTGGTAACACATTTCATCCCAGGCAGCAAAGAGCGTAACCATTTGCTAAGGCCTTTGTATGCAGTAAGCAGTGGCACAGAGACTTGGATATTCTTGCTTTCGAACTCTTCATGCGTGACTAGACCATGGTTTCTCTCAACCCCCAGCCATTCAGCCCACCAGCCTGGAATGGATTTCTTCTGGAGGCCTGCTATTTGAAACGGAAGAATGAGGGTATGGAGAGAACACTCTCTTTGGTAGCTGCTGTAAATCTGTGGCTGCAGATATGGGCTACAGATATGCAGGTATGGGCGATAGTGTGCAAGGCTGAGAGCAGACCTTCCCTCTTTCCACAAAGGCACTTGTGCTTCACAGTCTGTGAGGCATCACAGTCACAGACATCTGGCAGGCTTATCGGCCTCAGTGAGCATCATGGGAGGATCCAGAATGGTACCTTTGTGTCCTGGGGAATATGGTTCCACATTGTTTTTCTGACTGCAGATTCCTCTATGCTCTCAAATCCAGGTTTGCAGATGGGAAGAGATGGTAACCAGGCGGGTTAGTTATACCTAAATTGCTATTTTAGAAGTAAAAATAGAGCCTTAAAAATATAAAGCAAACACAATATTTTATATTATATTATATATCTTATACTATTTATTTATATACTTTATATAACGTATGTTTATTTTTGTATTTAATATACTTATAACCATGTTTATATTATATAGAAATGTAATATATAATTATATGTATATTTATGCAATTTTTGGCTTCCATTTTGGTTCTAGAATTATGAGTGCATTTTTTTTGAGCTTTTCAAAATTGTTCGTGGGAAAATCTTAGTTCTTATTAAAATAAAGGAGTGCGTTCAGTTTTTGAACATGGTTGACACTCAGGAATGACAGGACACACAAAGCCAACACTTCTCAGGAAAGTTTGATTTTAGTTTTCTAATTTCAGAGTTCAACTGATGGAGACAAAACTTGAAACAGTTTCTGAAAAGTTGGAGATCCTGAATTCAGGATTAGATTTAAGTCTTAGATATTGCAGGCTTCTCCTGTTTAAACTTAGTTTTCTTGTCTATGAATTTATAGTAAACATGTTCTATTTATCTTCTAGGTGGTTAGATCAAGTTTCCACACATTATTTAGTGATTGTATTTATTTAGTCTACTGTTTATTTTTGTTCCAGTCTTACTTGAAAGTAAAGTATACATGGTCAGGAACATTTGTTTGCTATTACATTGTAGGAGGCTAGAAAAAAATGTCTACGAGATGGTTCCTAATCGTGACTCAATGATGCATATACAAGCGTGTGGGTAGATGCCAATATGATTATATATCCCCAAGAGGTGGAAAGAAATATTTAGAGCTGGATAAAGAAACAAATTGCATATGTGTGTATGTAATAACGAAACAATTCGATACAAGTATATACAAAATACACATGTATATGTGTGTTGTATATGTGTCTGTGTGTATGTATACATGAGTATAGGTAGATTTGTAGAGTTTATTTAGAATCCTTCATGATGACATATGTGTGTGTGTTTAAATATAAGTCTGTGTAGCCATACCTTTTTAAGTTTTCTAAATCTGCCTTTGCAAGCTGAGGCATTGAAGAGTTGTTGTTTGGGTATGGTACTGTCAGTTTGTGAGGAAGACGAAAGAGTGAAAAATATTATAATCTGTCTATCTAAGGTCATTTGATAGACAGGCAAGTAGATTACAAGAAAAGAGACCAAAACAAAGAGATTTACCTTTTACAGGAAGGTAAGCTGAGATTAAAATAACACTGAAAGATGAATGAGGACAGTTTTCAATGAGGTAATCAGAGAAGGCTGTCTATAAGATATCATCTGAGTGAAGAAAAAGGCTGTGAAGGAACCAGGATAGAACTGAGGTCATTGCTGAGGTGAGGGCTGGGTTAGGCAGACATGCGGAAATAAAATTTTGTGGTCGTCAGGGGGTAAGAATAGATCAGCCCTGCTGCCATAGTTAGGGGCCTGGATATTACATGAAGTGGTGGGGAATGTCACCAAAAGGTTAGGGTGGTGAACACTGAGTGAAGCCAAGCAGCTTATTTACCTGATAAGCAGACAAACCATCCTGACCTTCTAAGAGCTGCTGTGAGTAGGTGAGAAAGGCCATTTAGTTTTAAACATCTTAAAAAAAAAAAAAGAAAGAAAAAGAGATTAGGTGAAGTAGGCAAGACTGGATTCCTTTGGTTTCCCTCCAATGAATCTATCCCATTTCCAGTTGCATTAAGTAATGGAAGGGAATGTATGCATTGCTCAATTGCATTCGTCAGGGGAATTTTACAGTCCTGTGTAGGTGTTTTATGTAATCAGTTCCCCAAAACGTCAAGGCTAGGATTATTTCCTTGTAAATCTTCAACTACCAGTTTCTGAACCTTGCTGTGCTGAAGAGCGAGAATATTTATTTCCACACGAGGTAGTCTCTTCACACTGACTTCGTGAGTTTATACGGTTCCTACCCAGTCTAGAATTGGCATGTAGGCAATTTTCCTGTAGAACCTTCTGGGCCTGTGGATATCCAATCTCATTAGTGCATTGTAAGATGAGTTTCAAATAGCACGGCAATGCAAGCCAGATATTGTTCATGTGGTCTTTGAATATTCACTTTTTAAAAGCTTAGAATTACCCTGGGGGGCAGGTATAAGTCATAATCAACATTCCACAGAAGAAGAAACGAAGGTCCAGAGTCACAGAATTAGTCATTTTCTAGAGCCTGTACAATGACACCTTTCTGTACTTTGTAAGAGATGACCTTAACATTTATTCCTTTCCATTTATCCCACCTACTTCATGCTACTTTATGTAAAAGAAATAGTTCAGTGAGTGTATTTAATCCAGGAATCAACATGCGGTCTGTTCTTTGAGATTACATCTCTTCATTAGCATTTAGAGATTAAAAAAACATGGGCTTCAGACTGTGATAACCTGGGCAGGCAAATCATATCAGCACCCTAGGATTGATAAAATTATTTCACACCTGTAAGTGTGTTTCCTCATCTGTGTTCTTGGCTGTTCTGGAAATTAAATAAAGTAAATATCCATATATCTATATCTATATCTATATCTATATCTATATCTATCTATTAAACCCAAGTTAGAAACAAACAAACTAACTAATAGATTATAACAAACCAAATAAAAAACAGCAACAAATTATTGCCACTATTACCTCCAGGTATGTATTACGGGCTATGGTGATAAACAAAATCACATATTTCTTACATTTATCTTGCTTTATTTTTAATCATATATATATATATATATATATTATTTTATCATTTATCATATATATCATTTATATATATGATTTTAATCATATATATATATAATTTCTTAGCAGAATACCTGGAATGTAATTAGTACTCAGTCTAATTTTGCTATTATATTATATTATATTATATTATATTATATTATATTATATTATA